>NC_084511.1:667963-750463 GCF_024500385.1 Phyllopteryx taeniolatus
ATGTGCCTTTTCTGATTTGGACACACTGGAGAATAGGGCCCTATGTAAAAGGAAATGTGACCACAATACCGTAAAGGGGTTAGTGCTTCTTTTTCCCTGTTTGACTTGGTGGTAGCTCTGTAGCTTGTAGCTGAAGTCAACTAACTGTTCACCACACAACCTGCCAAATGTAGATGTTTAAAACCCTGCAACCAGCGTGTTGATTTTCTTTCTGTAAATATGGAGATTAAAGGAAAATGACCTCACATTTGCAATGGGGAACATCATCTCATGTAGTCTGTCATGTGTGGGGAGTAGCTGGACCCAAGAGCAGGCGGAGGCAGATGTAAAATGATGAACATTTATTGAGGAAAGGTTATGGAGGTGGTCCTGGATGTGTTGGCAGGCAGCGGCGTGGACAGGTGGCAGGCAGTGGACAGAACAGGTGGCAGGAATGACGTGGGTCAAGAACACAGGGGAGTACTGGGAACGAGGAGACACAAGAGTTAACAAAAGAAGCGAGGTACAGTATAGCTTACTTGACATAAGGTGGGCCGTGGTACCACTAGGAGAGGCTGCAATACTTAGGCGAGGATTTCCAGGAACAGGCAGGCTTATATACACCGGTGGTGATGAGGCTGATTGAAGACAGATGCTGAAAACAGAGAGGGGAGGGGGGAGAGACAGGACACAAAGCGCCCTCCCGGGTCCAATAATGGAACTGCAGGACAGTATATTACAGTACGCCCCTCTCAACGGACGCCTCACAGCGTCTTGCCAAGCTGAGCCACGTAGAAGTTGTCCAAAAAGAGTAGGATCGAGGATGAGCTTCCGGGAAATCCAAGAACGCTCCTCCGGCCCGTACCCTTCCCAGTCGACAAGGTACTAGAACCCCTGCCCCCTAGGCCTAACGTCGAGGATACGCGACACTGTGAAGGCCAGATGGTCGTCAATAACCCGGGACGGTGGTCTAGGGGGTTCGGCCGGAGGGCTTAGGGCGCAGGTGGAGACAGGCTTCAGCAAAGAGATGTGGAATGAATTTTTACGGACTGTGGAAGCTTCAGTTGGACGGAAGCGGGTTTGATGATCTTCGTAATGGGGAAGGGACCAATGAAACGCGGAGTGAGTTTCCGGGACTCTGTCTGAAGCGGGAGATCGTGAGACGAAAGCCAGACAGATTGGCCCCCCTTGTATTCGGGCGTCGGGGGGCGATGATGGTCGGCGAGCTGTTTATTGCGTGCCAGGGATGAGAACTAAGGACCTCTGTCAGAGACAATATCGATGGGAATACCGTGGAGTCTAAATACATGCTGGCCAAGGAGGTTAGCAGTATCGAAGGTGGATGGTAGTTTGGGGAGTGGTACATAATGGACAGATTTGGAAAAGTGATCGAAAATAGTGAGAATGATAGCGCTACCTCCAGAAGGAGGTAGACCGGTAATAAAGTCCAGAGCGATATGGGACCAAGGTCGGCTAGGGATAGGCAATGGACGCAGCAGCCCAGCTGAGGGCAGGTGTGATGACTTCCCTCGGGCACAGACGGAGCAGGCTTGGACAAACTCCTGGGTGTCTAGAACAAGGCAGAGCCACCAGTAATGCTGCTGGATGAACTGAATGGTACGGGTGATGCCAGGATGACAGGAGAGTTTGGAGTTGTGAGCCCACTGAAGAAGGTCGGAGCGTGCGGAATCGGCTATGACCAGGTGGTTTGGAGGCCCGGTCTTGGGATCCGGGCGAGTCTTTTGGGCCTCCTGAACCACCTGTTCGATCTGCCAAGTGGCCGCTCCAATGAAGCACGAGGAAGGAAGGATGGGTTCCGGTCTGTCAGGCCTGGAGGGGGGCGAGGGTGGTGAGTAAAGTCGAGACAGAGCATCTAGTTTGCTGTTTTTGGAGCCAGGACAGAAGGAGAGCCTGTAATTAAACCTGCTCAACAAGAGAGCCCAGCGAGGTTGTCGAGGGTTAAGGCGTTTGGCGGAACGGAGGTAAGAGATTCTTCTGTCCAAAATGATGAATGGTAGTTCAGTCCCCTCGAGGCAGTGCCTCCATTCTTACAAGGCCCATACAATGGCCAGTAGCTCTCGGTTGCCGACGTCGTAGTTCCTTTCGGCAGGGGACAGACGACGGGAAAAAAAGGCACAGGGGTGAAGTTTCTGGGTCATGGGGTCCCGCTGCGAGAGGACAGCCCCTGCCCCCGTGTCCGAGGCGTCAACCTTGACCACGAACTGGAGGGTTGGGTCGGGTTGGCGAAGAATGGGTGCACTGGTGAACAGGGTCTTAAGTTGACGAAATGCTCCCACTGAAAGGGGGAGCTGGTGGATGTGAGGCTAGTTAGGGGAATTGCGACCTTGCTGTAATTACAGATGAATCGACGGTAGAAATTGGCAAAACATTGCACTTCTTTGCGGGTGGTGGGAGTGGGTCAGTTAACGGCGGCGGCGTGGACAGGTGGCAGGCAGTGGACAGAACAGGCGGCTGGATTGGTGGCAGGAATGACGTGGTTTAGGAACACAGGGGAGCACTGGGAACAAGGAGACACAAGAGTTAACAAGGGAAGCGAGGAACAGTATAGCTTACTTGACATAAGGTGGGCCGTGGTACCGCTAAGAGAAGCTGCAATACTTAGGCAAGGATTTCCGGGAACAGGCAGGCTTATATACACCGGTGGTGATGAGGCAACGCGCCCTCCCGGCTCCAAAAAATGGAACTGCAGGGCAGTATATGACATAGTGGCCCAACTGTAATTTGAATGCTACATATAATAGAGTCACTGTACCAATTCTTTAGTACCCAGAGTGTCTTTTGGGTCCTGTTTATATTCGTGTGGATTGTGGGTTAATCATGTTACAGGATACAAGCATCACTGGGGAACATGCTGATGGCTTTCACCAAATCTGGCTTTGCAGGAAATATGATTGGATCATCCGTCAGCACTATCAGCTTGGGATGAACGTTGGTGATAACAACTGGTAGCCAGCCAGCCTGGCCTGGCTAAATAGGTCACAACCCAAGTGCTATTGGGAGGAACAGAAATCTGGTGGTGAAGTATTTTCTGGATTTGCTATCATCTTTGCTACGAAAATAATATTTAACTGAAAACTGGATCACTGAAATTGAAATTGTGCATTACCAATGTCGAAAGGACTGCTGATAGAACTACGGACCATATTGATGGATACGTTTCTGGAACATACAATACAGTAGTCTGCATCATATCTTCCTTTTTTAAACTGTGGTAAACTGTGCTAAGCTAGTTTACAAGTCTGCTGTATGCCTGGAGCATCGGCTGGTGAGTATGTGCTTGTGTATGAGTGTGCATGTGTCACAATGCCCCGAGGATGTCGTTGGGGCACCATTTGAGATAGCTAGAAATATGTCAGGGGAGATGAGAGGATTCAGAGAGCTGAAAAGAGGAAGGGAGTATTTTTGGGTCATGTGGGTTGCCCTATTTAACATTATTTGGAGGCATCTCGAGGCATAGTGCACACAAAAAAAAAAACAGAACCAAAAACATACACACACAAGCACTGTCGCTATCTTTTGGGGGAGATCAAAAGGACTATTTGCTCAATAAGCTCTTCAGAATTACTTGTTGTCATTAATAAATGACCCAAAAAAAAATTTTCTCTACATTGCTCCTTCATCCATGTTGTCACTATATTACATTAAAGGATATTCCCACATTACATTTTTTTAACATACATTGTGTGATGTCGCTTTTCTGTCTGGTGGTTCAGTATTTATTAGTATTAGTTTTATAGAGTGTTTAGGTTAAAATCCACACTACATGACTCTTAAAGGGAAACTAAAGCCCACATTTTTATTTTTTAACTAAAAATGTCAACCCCCATGATTGAGTAGATGCAATGTTTTAATTTTTTTTTAAATAATAAATACTTTGTTGATTTAAGTAGATAGCAGCTAATGAAGAAGATATACACATTTGAAATATAATATAAAGTTTTGACATCTTGGGTTTAGTTCCCCTTTAATTAGTTATGGGAGCCTGGCGAGTAGGCAAGGGGAACGCAAGGCAATTGTTGAAACTTTGACCTTAGGATTTGTTTGAATCATGACTTCGACCATGTCCTGTACTACTACTGCTATGTAAACCGTAGACTGGTTGACAGCCAACTATTCATGCGCACTCACTTTAGTACAATTTTAGAGTTTTCAGTGCACTTAATGTTTTTGGAATCTGGGAGGAAGCTGCAGTACCTGGAGAAAACCCACACAAGCACGGGGAGAACATGCAAACTCCACACTGGAAGGCTGGAGTCCAGATTCAAATCCCCATCCTCAGAACTGTGAAGTGGACGTGTTTAAGCCCTTGTCCACAGTGCTACCCATGCACTGTTGTGGAAATTGTTTTAGTTTTGTAATCATCGTAATGAAAATAAAATGTTTACCTCCCTGTTAGAGGTAACAATGCTATGAATTAAAATAAAAAACAAACAAACAATTAAGAAAATAACACACTAAAATATATGACAAAAGTACGTCCAATGCCTTTTTTGTTTATTCATTTATTGATTTTTGCAAGCGCAGGACTTTTGTTGTTGTTTTTGGATCCAAAAAATATATCTTTATGTCAGGCTATTTTATTGACTTTAATCTCCAGAATTAGACCGGTTCTATGAAATCAATCTGAATCAAAATAGATACCATTTGCTCAAATAATTGGGCTAATATTCCAAGATATGGTGACTAAACTGTTACACATTCCGATAAATTCTACAGTTATTTACCAGATTCAATACAATACTTTAAAGTGATTTGACAGTAATTAATCAGTTTCCACCGCATCATGGGATTTTGCTTGACAACACACAGTTTACATGCAGCAGAAATTGTGAAGCCGTGTGCTCCCAGCATGTATTACACCATAAAATGTTGAACTGTTGCCGTAATAAAGAAGTTAATGTTCATGAACGATAACAATTAACATAACATTGATAATATGTGATTATGTTCCCCATAGTTCGTTGAATGTGTGTCTTATTTACCTCTCACATTACATGTAATGTATTTTACACTTTGTTTTCATGAAACCCTGACTGTCGGTTGTATGCAATAGCGTGACATCCCGTTCACTTCTGCTGTATGATAAGGTCAGTGTTACCTGGCCTAATTCTTTAGCAAAGCTAAATAGCTCCTAGTTTCCTTGTGAAACTAATCAACACCACTATGAATAGAAACATTGCTTTGACACTGCAGTAAGTTACTGTAATGTAAATTAGCTGTTTTTACAGTAGTGAAATGTACTGCTTTTACAGTTGTAAGTTTTTGTAGTAGTGGCTACAGTGTTGCTCGTAAGTTACTGTAAAAACCCTATGAAATGTCTAACAGTGTAGATCTTGTCTTCAGTGTTCCATAAACAAGACTTCTTAGCTTTCCCCCACCCTTGTAGACCCCATGTAATGACACCAGAAGTGATTTGTTTCAATGCTCATTAGTATTCCTGTCACACAGCGCAAGCACAGCAAGGGGGCCATCTGTGTGCGCGAGACACATCTGGACAGCACCGCTTACCTGTATGCGCGCCTAATGACGGCCACGCTTAACTACTGCAATTTGCTCGACTATGGCGTCCACACAAGCAGTGCATGGCTGAGCAGCACTGTGACTGTGTCTGCATTGAGTGTGCCTTTCATAATAGCCTCAAATAATAGAATGGGATTGTTTTTATAGCCATGCATATGATTTATAATTAGTGGAAGTAAAGAGACTGATTGTTTTTAATGTATCTATGTTCAGCAAAAGATAAGTGCCCTTTGCAATCGTTTGATTTTTATCGAACAGAAACGCATAGAAAAAATGTCACAAATGCAAAAGCATATCCATACATCCAAGCGTTTTGTATGGTGCTTGTCCTCATCAGGGTCACGGGTGAGCTGGAGCCTATCCCAGCTTAGGTTGGTCGAGCGCCGGGGTAAACTCTGGACTGGTAAACACCCAATTGTAGGCAAACATACATATTCTGGTTTTACAGTGATGGTTTCTGTTATGTGCAGTATGTGCAGCTGCACAGGGAAGTATTCCTTGGGCCACAGGAATATGCCCCATGACCCAAGTTATCTGAAATGGTTTTCTCTTGGCAACATGACATGTAAATCACTGGTATTTGTATGGGGAAATTCCAACCCTTTGTGGAGACATTATAAGGGTTCATAAAAAGGACTTGCTATTAAAAGTTGAAGTGAGAGGTTATTGATGTCTCGTAAGTACTTCGTTTTTTGAAGATCTCTATTTGGGGTGATTGGTTGCAAGTGACTGAGGCTATTTCCACATGGATTCTGAGTTTATCTATTTATTTTTTGTTTTAAAAGTTTCCAGAAATGGATGTGTCCACACAAAGATGCTGAAATCCTATAGTATATATGCCAGGATTGAAATAGTGTTGTAACACTGCCACAGGAAGTCACCAAAAACAGAGAATAAAAGCATGCACGACGTAAACATAAAGTATTAGAGGGGAATGCAAAAAAGAGCAAGAAAGAGCCATTTGTGCGGAGTGACAACAAGATGGAGCTTTTGCTTCACCTTGAAAGCCCAGATCACCGTCAAGGTAAAGAATATCCAACACAGTAATAAACCACTGTTATTGTTGTTTTTGGCAGTGTCAGTGTATGATGGTCTTGCAAAAACTGGGACTACCACGTCATTGTTTCAGGAAAAAATGTGTATGTTTTGTACACACAAAGAAATGTAAGGGCAGCGTTTACACTTATCAGAATCGGAATCATCTTTATTTGCCAAGTATGTCAAAAACAAACAAGGAATTTGTCTCCGGTAGTTGGAGCCGCTCCAGTACAACAACAAAAAATACTTATGAGACATAAAAACAAAAACACGCTACAGAGAGTCACCAAGGCAATGGAAGGTTACCGTTAATGTGGTACTGCTGATACAATTATTAGTTGTTGTTTTTTTTTACTATTGTGCAAATGTTGTAGTCTCCTCGCAATTTCTAGCAGTTTGAAATGACTAACAGAGCGATAATCTGGTACAGTGACAATTGTGCAAATGGTGCAGATGGTTCTCAAGCACGAGTGGCCAGTATTAGTCAACAACAGATAGTGCAGAGTGACGAGACTACTACAGTGAGAACACAAACAATGTAGAAGTGTCCCGACAGACATGTGACAACAATCTCAAGACAAAATTGGCAGCAATGTTACATTGGAATTGTAAGTTAAGTTTAAGAAGTTAATGGCAAGAGGAAAGAAGCTGTAGAAATGTCTGCTGATTTTAGTTTGCATTGATCGATAGTGCCTACCTGAGGGAAGGAGCTGTAAGAGGTGGTGACCATCAAATGGAGGCTCCAAGATGTTTTTTGCATGCCCTTTCTTAGTTCTGTGAGTAGGGGAGTACCGACAATTTTTTTCAGCAGTCTTGATGGTCCGTTGCAGTCTGAGTTTGTCCTTTTTTGTGGGAGATCCAAACCAGACTGTGATGGATGAACAGATGACTGAGTCGAGGACTGCTGTGTAGAACTGCCTCAACAGCTCCTGTGGCAGGCCGTGCTTCCTCAGAAGCTGTAGGAAGTACATCCTCGGTTGGGCCTTTGAGGATGGTGTTGATATTGGTCTCCCACTTTAGGCCCTGAGAGACTGTGTGTGAAAGTGTGACAAAAATGGTTTAATTCTTTACATTCTTTTTTATTATGTCATGACTGAATGTTTTTATGAAGTAAAATATTACAGAGTGCTATTTTTCCTTGTTAAATGCGCATCCCAAAATGTTGCTGTTGTTTGTTTTGGAGGGCTGCAACAGGTGACATTTCAATTCATTTCAATGGGGAAAGATGATTTAAGACATGAGAGTTTTGATTTATGAGCATAGCCATGGAACAACTTAAACTTGTATGTCAATGCACCACTGCATTTGTCAGTTGTCCCAGTGGAAAAAGAATATTTGCCTCTGAGTATTATTATATTGTCTGTCTACACGTGTTGCTGCATCTAGCACTTGTACATCAAATTTTTGCTTGCAAGTCAAAGCAACAAATCGTCTGAGCGACGGCTCACTTTTTAAAAAAATTAGCAGCCCAAGTCAAGTCACTCGTAAGTCGAGGTAACACTGCCTAGTACTTTGATGGCAAGGGCTCACAATGACATTTTTTTTAATCTGTTCTGTGCACTTACTGATTGTACTGCAGACACATTGGCAGGTTTCCATGTTATTCTATTCAATTGACTACATCCATGTTTCTGCTTTTAATGCTATGAAGCATTTACTCATATCTGAATTTGACCTCGTAAATTTAACTGCTAAATGATAGTGTACTATGTAACGCAACTGTGTATCATATGTGTAGTTAATGTATCGCATCAACTGAACATGTTGTTTGTACAAATATCTGTTGTTGGAAGCAAAAATTAATGTTTATTTTGTTTATTTTCAGAATGTTGGTACATTGTACCGTTTTTTTGTTTTACCAGTCATATATCCAGTACGTACATGTACTGTGTTGTACTTATAAATCTTTTAAGTTGCTATCACTATTTTTACGTTATTAACTTTCCTTTGGTCTTTTGTCAAGCCTGCTTTTGCGACCCCTGGAATCAGGCAAAGGGCTTGAGTATCATTGGAAAACTGAAATCATGACATTGCAAAACACTGTCACCTAACATTAGAACAGACAGTTTACATTGCAGGGCCCTGTCACACGACTGATGACAGTGATACTAATAATGAGTGCCATGTTACCCATGACAACATCGAACTCTCATCTGCCTAAAGACAGTGCCTAGTGTCACAAACAATAGCCCAACATGGGCTGAAGGACAAAGTAGTCCCCATTCTGATGCATTAACATGCGTCACTAAGCCTTGAGCAACGCTTATCCTATTGCACTTTAGTGTTCTGTCTCTAGTGTTGACAGCCCAGCTTAATTTATGGATTCACCGGTAAGAACTGCACTATATGTGTCAACCCTCCTTCTGACATCAACTGATACTAAATCTCAGGAAGAATCCAATTAACAGGTTTATTCACAGTTTCTCCTTGCTAGGATAATTAAGAGTGTTTTTAGAGGCTCAAAGGATTTGCAACACTAAGTTGTATTAGTTTCACAATGCACCGTCACGTTGGATCTGTCATTGCAGACTTCAAACTGCAGTCACAAGAAAAAGAAACGAGGGGAGCTTCCGCAGGTCTCACTGTTTTTGCTCCAAGAAAAAGTGTCTGTGTCTCTGCAATTCAGACTGTGATTGAATTTAGACAATTCAAGAGCACATTATACTTTTAAAGTATTATCAGCTCCATTTGCTTCAGACAGGGGCGTAGGTGGCCAGTGGTGATTGAACAGTGGGCAATAATCCCCCAACGTCGCCGTTGGGTTTTCAAAGGGCAAAAACTTCAATCAGCAACCCCCCAACAATTTCATTTGGGGGTTACCCCACAAAATTTATGACCACCCCACTGAAAAATTCCTGTCTCCGCCCCTGTATTCAGGTAAAAATATACTACTCTACATTGCAGACTCACTTTGAAATTTGTCTCAATATTACTAATTCAGGGTGTAAAAAAAAATAACATGTCTGAAAGATAATATATCCATTGAAATATTATTTCCTCACAAAGAATATATTTAAACTTGTGATCCTTGTGTACACAAAGATTATCAACAGTACATTTGCACCCCGAGATCCCCCTAAGGCTACCTCCGGCTGTCACTTTGCTGTCAAATGAAAACGTTCTCTTGTGTTTCTGTGGCTAAGTCTGTCATTGGCTGGAACCATTCCCTTCATTCCTGGCATACTGCTCTGACATGCCCCAGTGTATTGGTGAGACTAGCTGTTTCTTCGCTGCCCGGTTTGATGCCACTTTTTCAGTCCTAGGTTAAATAGGTCTATTAGTTGTGAGTGTAACGTGCACTTTTGTTCATTGAGAATGCTGTAATAATAATTATAATTGAGGTAATCATCCATCCATTTTCTGAGCCACTTCTCCTCACTAGGGTCGCGGGCGTGCTGGAGCCTATCCCAGCTGTCATCGGGCAGGAGGCGGGGTACACCCTGAACTGGTTGCCAGCCAATCGCAGAGCACATACAAACAAACAAACAACCATTCGCACTCACAGTCACACCTACGGGCAATTTAGAGTCTCCAATTTATGCATGTTTTTGGGATGTGGGAGGAAACCGGAGTGCCCGGAGAAAACCCACGCAGGCACGGGGAGAACATGCAAACTCCACACAGTCGGGGCCGGGGATTGAACCCGGGTCCTCAGAACTGTGAGGCTGACGCTCTAACCAGTCGGGCACTGTGCCGCTTGAGGTAATCAATCAATCAAAATACAAGTGTCAAAATGTCACTTTCATACACATTTTATTAACTGTATTAGCAGGAAATTAAGAAACATTGTAATATTCATTACATTGATTCAGTGTTCAGTGTTGAAATAACAGAACCGCTGTATAATAGACTATGAAAACCAAGCGAAAATTAAAAAAATTTAAAATACCTCAAATGTCTGATTACTGTATGTGCTCACCATTAATAGCAAATACTGTATGGAGTTGACCTACTCCCCTCTAAACCTCTGGAGCTAATTCTTGCTTAGACTAATTTCTCATGAAATTTGCTCTTCTTTTTTTGTGTACATTTTTTTTTTAGATATTATTTTTCCGTGAACATTTTGGTTGAGATCCAAATCATACAATGTAAAATTGATTGACTTTGGATTTAAAGTCATATAAATTGTATCTCGAACATTAGTTACTTACTACTGTATGTTTGCTAGGTTTCTGCCACCCATGATTCCTTTCTGTGTGGACATTCCCACACAGATTTGCTTCTCAAGAATCAGACAGCAAGACTGTAGATCCTGCAAATGGGCATGATGAGTGTGGTGGCTTATGTCGCTGCTCAACTCAGCCGCCATGGTAATCAATGGGACCAAATGCAGTCATGCTTGGCTGAAATTAAAACAAAAAACATCCTGTAGAACACTCAGCCTCATTGGGACATGTTGGAATAATGTTTAGCATTCAGGAAGCTGAGGCCAGGATTTGAGTTCTTTGAGTCAAAAGAGGGGCCCATTAGTTAGTGTTAAAGACAACAACAGACAAATAATTGCATTCCCTAATCACTAATAGATGTGGCTGATGTAGTCCCAAAGGAAGATTAAATGGTTGAAAATAAATCCCAGCCATCTGTGTTCCATTCAGCCACACCTGCCTCTGGAAAGATTCAGATTTGGCATATGTACTGTATGTGCAGCTGAGCTATAGATAGTTGGATCACATCGTGAGTAATTTAATGAGTCATAGGTTTGTGGGGGAGTGCATTCTTTTTTGTAAACAATATATAATCTACACTCATCCATCTTCCATACCGCTTAGCCTCAATAGCGTCACGAGTGTGCTGGAGCCTATCCCAGCAGACTCTGGGCGAGAGGCGGGCTACACCCTGAACTGGTCACCAGCCAATCATCAGGCACATATAAACAAACAACCATTCAAACTCACATTTACACCTACGAACAATTTAGAGTCTTCAATTAACTTACCATGCATGTTTTTGGGATGTGGGAGGAAACCGGAGTACCAAGAGAAACCCCACGCAGGCACGGGGAGAACATGCAAACTCCACACAGGCAAGGCCCAATTTGAACCCAGGTCCTCAGAACTGTGAGGCAGATGTGCTAACCACATTTACACTGTGCCACCTTATTTATGTACTGTATGTATGTATTTATTTATTTCTTCTTTTTTTAACCTGTCCTGTTCTGAATGATGGATCTGTATGCCGTTTGTGCTGGAACAGTTTTGGTGTGCAACAGGAGAGTTTGAAATACTCCCTCTGCTTATTTTTGAATTTTTCAATGATTCTGATCTTCTTCTTCTTTTCCTTTTGGCTTGTCCCTTTAGGGGTTGCCACAGCGCGTCATCCTTTTTCATGTAAGCCTATCTCCTGCATCCTCCTCTCGAACACCAACTGCCCTCATGTCTTCCCTCACGACATCCATCAACCTTCTCTTTGGTCTTCCTCTCGCGCTCTTGCTTGGCAGCTCCATCCTCATCATTCTTCTACCAATATGCTCACTATTTCTCCTCTGGACGTGCCCAAACCATCGAAGTCTGCTCTCTCTAACTTTGTCTCCAAAACATCGAACCTCGGCTGTCCCTCTGATGAGCTCATTTCTAATTTTATCCAACCTGGTCACTCCGAGAGCGAACCTCAACATCTTCTTTTCCGCCATCTCCAGCTCTGCTTCCTGTTGTCTCTTCAGTGCCACTGTCTCTAATCCGTACATCATGGCTGACCTCACCACTGTTTTATAAACGTTGCCCTTCATCTAGCAGAGACTCTTCTGTCACATAACACACCTGACACCTTCCTCCACCCGTTCCAACCTGCTTGGACCCGTTTATTCACTTCCTGACCACACTCACCATTGCTCTGGACGGTTGACCCCAAGTATTTAAAGTCCTCCACCCTTGCTATCTCTTCTCCCTGTAGCCTCCCTCTCCCCTCACCACCCGTCTCATTCATGCACATATATTCTGTCTTACTTCGGGAATGTCATCTGCAAACATCATGGTCCACGGGGATTCCAGTCTAACCTCATCTGTCAGCCTATCCATCACCACTACAAACAGGAAGGAGCTCAGGGCTGATCCCTGATGCAGTCCCACCTCCACCTTAAATACATCTGTCACACCTCCAGCACACCTCACCGCTGTTCTGCTGCCCTCGTACATGTCCTGTATTATTCTAACATACTTCTCTGCCACTCCAGACCTCCGCATGCAGTGCCACAGTTCCTCTCTGAGTACTCTGTCATAGGCTTTCTCTAGATCTACAAAGACACAATGTAGTTCCTTCTGACCTTCTCTGTACTTTTCCATCAACATCCTCAAGGCAAATAATGCCTCTGTGGCACTCTTTCAAGGCATGAAACCATACGTTTGCTTGCAAATACTCACGTCTGTCCTTAGTCTATCCTCCACTACTCTTTCCCTTAACTTCATTGTGTGGCTCATCAAATTTATTCCACTATTGTTCCCACAGTTCTGCACATCACCCTTGTTCTGAAAAATGGGCACCAGCACACTTTTCCTCCATTCCTCAGGCATCTTCTCACGCGCTAGAATTCTATTGAACAAGCTGGTCAAAAACTCCACAGCCACCTCTCCGAGATGCTTCCATACCTCCACAGGAATGTCATCAGGAACAACTGCCTTTCCATTTTTCATCCTCTTTAATGCCTTTCTAACTTCCCCCTTACTAATCATTGCCACTTCCTGGTCCACCACCCTTGCCTCTTCTACTCTACCTTCTCTCTCATTTTCCTCATTCATCAGCTCCTCAAAGTATTCTTTCCATCTAGCTGGCACACTGCTGGCACCAGTCAACATATGTCCATCTCTATCCTTAATCACCCTAACCTGCTGCACATCCTTCCCATCTCTATCCCTCTGTCTGGCCAGCCTGTATAGATCATTTTCTCCTTCTTTAGTGTCCAATCTGCCATACATTTCATCATATGCCTCTTGTTTGGCCTTTGCCACCTCTACCTTTGCCCTGTGTCGCATCTCAATGTATTCCTTCCTCCCACCTCTTCTCCAACCTTTTTCCTTGTATGATTTCCTGTACTGTGAGGTTCCACCACCAAGTCTCCTTCTCTTCTTTCCTGCCCGAAGATACACCAAGTACTCTCCTGCCTGCTTCTCTGATCACCTTGGCTGCAGTGGTCCAGTCTTCTGGTAGCTACTCCTGTCCACGAGAGCCTGTCTCACCTCTTCGCGAAAAGTTGCACAACACTCGTCCTGTCTCAGCTTCCACCACATGGTTCTCTGCTCTGCCTTTGTCTTCCTAATCTTCCTCCCCACCACCAGAGTCATCTACACACCACCATCCTATGCTGTCTAGCCACACTCTGCCCTATCACTACCTTACAGTCGGTAACCTCCCCCTCAGATTACATCATCTGCACAAAATGTAATCCACCTGTGTGCTTCTACCTCCACTCTTGTAGGTCACTCTATGTTCGTGCCTTCTTCTTCTTTTCCTTTCGGCTTGTCCCGTTAGGGGTCGCCACAGCGCGTCATCCTTTTTCCATGAGAGCCTATCTCCTGCATCGTCCTCTCGAACACCAACTGCCATCATGTCTTCCCTCACGACATCCATCAACCTTCTCTTTGGTCTTCCTCTAGCTCTCGTGCCTGTCAGCTCCATCCTCATCATCCTTCTACCAATATACTCACTCTCTCTCCTCTGGACGTGTCCAAACCATTGAAGTCTGCTCTCTCTAACTTTGTCTCCAAAACATCGAACCTTGGCTGTCCCTCTGATGAGCTCATTTCTAATTTTATCCAACCTGGTCACTCCGAGAGCGAACCTCAACATCTTCATTTCCGCCACCTCCAGCTCTGCTTCCTGTTTTCTCTTCAGTGCCACTGTCTCTAATCCATACATCATGGCTGGCCTCACCACTGTTTTATAAACTTTTCCCTTCATTCTAGCAGAGACTCTTCTGTCACATAACACACCTGACACCTTCCTCCACCCGTTCCAACCTGCTTGGACCCGTTTCTTCACTTCCTGACCACACTCACCATTGCTCTGGACGGTTGACCCCAAGTATTTAAAGTCCTCTACCCTTACCATCTCTTCTCCCTGTAGCCTCATTCTTCCCCCACCACCCCTCTCATTCATGCACATATATTCTGTTTTACTTCGGCTAATCTTCATTCCTCTTCTTTCCAGTGCATGCCTCCATCTTTCTAACTGTTCCTCCAGCTGCTCCCTGCTTTCACTGCAGATCACAATGTCATCTGCAAACATCATGGTCCACGGGGATTCCAGTCTAACCTCATCTGTCAGCCTATCCATCAACACTGCAAAAAGGAAGGGGCTCAGGGCTGATCCCTGATGCAGTCCCACGTCCACCTTAAATTCTTCTGTCACACCGACAGCACACCTCACCGCTGTTCTGCTGCCCTCCTACATGTCCTGTATTATTCTAACAGACTTCTCTGCCACTCCAGACTTCCGCATGCAGTACCACAGTTCCTCTCTGGGTACTCTGTCATAGGCTTTCTCTAGATCTACAAAGACACAATGTAGCTCCTTCTGACCTTCTCTGTACTTTTCCATCAACATCCTCAAGGCAAATAATGCATCTGTGGTACTCTTTCTAGGCATTAAACCATACTGTTGCTCGCAAATACTCACTTCTGTCCTGAGTCTAGCCTCCACTACTCTTTCCCATAACTTCATTGTGTGGCTCATCAACTTTATTCCTCTATAGTTGCCACAGCTCTGCACATCACCTTTGTTCTTAAAAATGGGCACCAGGACACTTTTCCTCCATTCCTCAGGCATCTTCTCACGCACTAGAATTCTATTGAACAAGCTGGTCAAAAACTCCACAGCCACCTCTCCTAGATGCTTCCATACCTCCACAGGAATGTCATCAGGGCCAAATGCCTTTCCATTTTTCATTCTCTTTAATGCCTTTCTAACTTCCCCCTTACTAATCATTGCCACTTCCTGGTCCACCACACTTGCCTCTTCTACTCTCCCTTCTCTATCATTTTCCTCATTCATCAACTCCTCGAAGTATTCTTTCCATCTACCTAGCACACTGCTGGCACCAGTCAACATATTTCCATCTCTATCCTTAATCACCCTAACCTGCTGCACATCCTTCCCATCTCTATCCCTCTGTCTGGCCAGCCTGTATAGATCATTTTCTCCTTCTTTAGTGTCCAACCTGCCATACATGTCATCATGTGCCTCTTGTTTTGCCTTTGCCACCTCTACCTTTGCCCTGTGTCGCATCTCAATGTATTCCTTTCGCCTCTCCTCGGTCCTCTCAGTGTCCCACTTCTTCTTAGCTAACCGTTTTCCTTGTATGATTTCCTGTACTGTGAGGTTCCACCACCAAGTCTCCTTCTCTCCTTTCCTGCCAGAAGATACACCAAGTACTCTCCTGCCTGCTTCTCTGATCACCTTGGCTGCAGTGGTCCAGTCTTCTGGAAGCTCTTCCCGTCCACCGAGAGCCTGTATCACCTCTTCCCGAAAAGCTGCACAACACTCGTCCTGTCTCAGCTTCCACCAAATGGTTCTCTTCTCTGCCTTTGTCTTCCTAATTTTCCTCCCCACCACCAGAGTCATCTTACACACCACCATCCTATGCTGTCTAGCCACACTCTCCCCTACCACTACCTTACAGTTGGTAACCTTCTCTATGTTCGTGCCTCTTCTGGAAAAAAAGTGTTCACTACAGCCATTTGCATCCTTTTTTCAAAGTCTACCACCATCTGTCCCTCCAAGTTCCTTTCCTGGATGCCGTACTTACCCATTACTTCATCATCACCTCTATTTCCTTCACCAACATGTCCATTACAATCTGCACCAATTAAGACTCTCTCTCTCTGTCTGGGATACTCAGAACTACTCCGTCTAGCTCCTTCCAGAATTTCTCTTTCACCTCTCAGTCACATCCTACCTGTGGGGCATAGCCACTAATCACATAACACCCTCAATTTCAAGTTTCAGCCTCATCACTCGATCTGATACTCTTTTCACCTCCAAGACATTCTTAGCCAACTCTTCTTTTAAAATAACCCCGACTCCATTTCTCTTCCCATCTACACCATGGTAAAATAATTTAACCTTGTCCCTAAACTTTTAGCCTTACTGCCTTTCCACCTGGTCTCCTGGACACACAATATATCAACCTTTCTCCTAATCATCATGTCAACCAACTCCCGAGATTTTCCTGTCATAGTCACAACATTCAAAGTTCCCACATTCAGTTCTAGGCTCTGTGCTTTCCCCTTCTCTTTCTGCCGAAGAACCCACTTTCCAGCTCTTCTTCTTCTTTGACCCACAGTAGCTGAATTTCCAATGGCGCCCTGCAGATTGACAGTGCCGGTGGCGGACGTTGTTAACCCAGGCCACGACTGATCCAGTATGGAATTCTTTGGAAGAACGCTCATATTTGCTATTGACCTGAAAATATCACCAGGTGTTGGGAACAACCCAAGTAATCCAGACATACAAAGAAAGTAGAACAAATAAACTCAGATATTAAGTTGTGTGTAATGTGAAATCACACAGGGGAAAAGTATTGAACACACCAACTGGTATTTATTTTATACTTTGCACAAAAGCCTTTGTTTGCAATGACAGCTTCAAGATGCCTCCTGGATGGAGAAACTAGTCGGATGCATTGCTCTGGTGTGATTTTAGCCCATTCCTCCACACAAGCAGTCTTAGTTTGCGATGATCTTGAGACAGCTCTCTGATCTTGCCAATCATAAAATGTGTCTTGACTCACACCTTGGCAATGAGACCTTTTTGTAGGCCATCAATTAGGACTGAACCATCTGATATTCATTTGCACTGACAAGGGGCTGGATTGCTGTTTGATTATTGATAGATTTTATGTGTTGTCTTGGCTTTCCATGCCTTTTTGCACCTCCCTTTCTTCATGTGTTCAATACCTTTCCCCTGTGTCATTTCACAGTTTAACACAACACACAACTTAATTTCTGATCTTATTTTATCATACTTTCTTTGTATGTATGGGTTACTTGGATTACAACATCTGGTGAAATTGTCAGGTCAATATCACCATTGGAAGTATATTGAGTGAGAAAAATGGTGACGTGTTAAATACTTATTTCAGCCACTGTACTATGCAATTTTTACAATTTAAAACAACTCCCTGATGTCTCAATAGGATTTCTGTGACACACACAGAATTACCGTAAGGATCAAGAACAATAATATGCTTAACACACCCAATTTGTTTGGCTTGCTGAAGTTGGGTGTTTCAAGGGAGCAGCCCAGCCTCAGCCTTTTATGGATTTCATTACCATGATGACTTGGAGCTCGGGGGTTTGTTGGGGAGGAGATCTACTATGCACCCTTAACACAACTGCGAACTGCAGAAAATACGTGATACCATTTTGCCTCGTGGAGACAAGGGACCAAATACTCCCCAAATCCACTGTGTCAATCACTTGTCAATCACCAAGCAATAAAATATGTGCCACTTAACAGAAGGTAATTACTCAAATGTGACTGAGACCTTTATCTACCTAAACAAAGAAAGGACTTTATTATACAGGGTGGGGCAGAAAGGACAGACATTTTTTTAAAACTCACAAAATAATAAATGATCGCTGCAAACAAATTTTATTGACAATGTGTTCATATTCAAATCTGACACAATCAAGTGTGGAAAACACTTACATTGATGCATTTCTGAAGGCTTCGTCGGAAGTTGGCTTCCACGCTCTCCAACATTACTCTGTTAAGTCGGTCTGTGGTCTTTGGTCTTGTTTAATCTGTTTGACTGTGACCTACACAGGTTACAGTGAGATGATAAATAACTTCTTTGTGCCTGAATTGAAATGAAGACACGTGCCTATCCGATGTGTGTGGTTTCAGCAGGATGGGGCGACAGCCCACGCAGCCAGAGCATCAATGGGCGTTCTTCGTCCTCTTTTCGGAGAGCACCTTATTTCCTGGTTTGCTGACACTGCTTTGCCCCCTTGGTCTCCTGATCTGTCCATGTGTGATTATTTTTTGTGGGGACACCTCAAGGCACGTATGTGAGGTCGTATATCTATTGAGTCTGTGTCTAAGTGTGTTATCAATTTATCAACAGGTGTTTGGACATGTGACCGGATGTGAGGGACCACTGAGGGGAAGCCTTGGGGACCTGTCTATTCCCTAAGGTCATAAATAATTTCCCTGGGATTTTCAGTTGGGAATTTCCAGCCTTCCGGCTGGGGGATTTCCGGTATGACTTCCAGTTGGGGATTTCCGGTTCCCCCCTCCTTGAGCTGTCACCTTATCGTGGTGGAGGGGTTTGTGCGTCCCAATGATCCTAGGAGCTATGTTGTCTGTAGCTTCACACCCCTGGTAGGGTCACCCATGGCAAACAGGTCCTAGGTGCTTGGAAGGAGTGCTGGAGAGCGGTCCCGCTGGGCACTCCATCGTTCTGCTGGGGGACTTCAATGCTCACGTGGGCAATGACAGTGAGACCTGGAAGGGCGTGATTGGGAGGACCGACCCCCCCGATCAGAACTCGGGCATCTGTTTAGGATGCCTCCCGGACGCCTCCCTGGTGAGGTGTTCTAGGCACCTCCCACTGGGAGGAGACGCCGGGGACGACCCAGGACACGCTGCAGGGACTACTTCCTTCGGCTGGCCTGGGAATGCCTCGGGATCCCCCCAGAAGAGCTGGATGAAGTGGCTGGGGAGAGGGAAGTCTAGGCGTCCCTGCTAAAGCTACTGCCCCCGCGACCCGACCTCGGATAAGCGGTAGAAAATGGATGGATGGACTGATTTCCGGTTCCATTTCCGGTGACGTCACTTCCGATGATGTCAACACTTCCAGCCCAAGGTCATAAATCATCCCCCGTCAAATTTTGTGTGTTCTATATCTCTCTCATCCCTACAGGAAGCGCTTCTTTTCTTGCCTCAAGAAAGCATTTGGAAAAGCAAGGAGCCCCCAGAACAGAACTTTACCACCAAATAAAACCTTTGAAATTATTAAGAACTACTGACTGAAAGGTAGTTTCAACATAGCACCCTGATGTGTTGACTTATTGTCTTTGGACAGATGTTCAGTGATATACACTGAATAGGATGGTCTATTCACAGGGGTGTAAAACTCATATTTGCCACGGGCCACATCGTAGTTATGACTTCCCTCGGAGGGCCACTACAACTGTGAAACCATATAAATGAAATATTACCTCATACACTGTAATTACATATAGTATACACAACACATTGATGAATAGCCAGTTTTGAAATCATAAGCCTATAAAAACATGTTTTTCAACAATTACATTTCTTTTCAAAGGGGGATTGGTAAGAAAAAAATGCTTGTAAATATCTCAATGGCATTACACCAGAACACCATGAGCAATTTTGATTTGCTTTCGTGGGCCACATAAAATGATGCGGCGTGTCGGATATGGCCCCCGGGCCACACGTTTGACACCTGTGGTCTTTTACAAAGCTACACAATTTATTGATTTAATCACTTTTAAGAGTGGAGGAGAGGAATGGAAAAACGACATGACTTTAGAAACTTAGTTTAGTTTCCTCTCTAACTCTAGAATGGCCTACTATGTAAAATCAAGATTATTGTTTGTGCGATCATTATATAATTTTAACTGTCTTGCAGTTCATACTCCAGTTGTCGTACACCGATACAGTTGTTCTGAATTTCGGCATACAAGGAGTGTCAGCCTCAGCTGCAAATCTCTGAGCGTGGATAGAAACATGATAGTGTTGACGGCAGACATTGCCAACGTTTTGATTGCTGCAGAGGGTGAAGACTACAGACTACTGCCAGAGTTCACTGAGGGGGACACCGTGGGAAATGTTCCCAAAGCCTGAAAGATCTTCCTGCACAATAACAAACTTCTTGAAGAAAAATATTTAAGAAATGAAAAAATAATCCGAGCTGCTACCCATCAAATGTAAATTTAGAAAGTGCTCACAGTACTCAGTAGACACTTCTGTAGTCTTGAAAAGGGCTAGGTGTTTTTCCCTGTTTTAGGAAATTGAAGCCTGTTCTGCCAGTTCTGCACTTCACACAGCGTCATTGTTAAATAATACTATTTATTTTTCCTTTTTTCTGGAGATGTTAAACACTTTTGGGTACCCACTCATTTTAAAAGTGCCAATATTAGTTTTTTTCCCCCAGCCCAAATTTCATGTGTCCTGTGAAAGGTAATATATGTTCCCAGTTTGCCTCTGCCTGCTTCACACTCGGCAAGTATATGGCAGGATACTTTATTTTAGTTTTTAAAAACAGGTCTGTTTTTTTTTTCGTGTGTTTGTGATTGTTCCAGTGTCTTTGAATCTAATGTCTACAGTCATAGGTACTGTATGTACTATTTAATAATGTTTAAGACAATTTAAACTTTGGTAAGTAGCTAGTTATTAGGGGACTGTAGTAACCTGCTTATTACCAGCTTACAACCTAATAACACACTAAAATTTGTCAAACAGTTATTAGGTAAATACCCAGTACTTTAGCCATAGTTTCAATGTACTTACATTCTTATTAGAGTGGTTAATACATGGTGACACGTCTCTGTTACCATATTTTCACTGGATAAGTAGATAGTTATTAGGTGACTGCAACTACCTGCTTATTACCAGCTTACAACCCAATAACACACTAAAATTGACCAAACAGTTATCAGGTAAATACCCAGTACTTTCCCGATAGTTTAATTGTACTTACCTTCTTATTACCAGTAGTACTTACCCACATTGTTGTTACGATCTAGTTACGGGGTAAATATCAAGTCATTACTGGGTAAATGCCCAGTCGTTACTGTACCGTAAAAGAAAGGGTTTCCTGTGTAACAATCATTTGCTTTGGTTGGTTTCAGCGCTAATGTCCTTTTACTTTCCACTTGGATTGTGTATTTTACTTCATTGAAACAAGACATACAAGTGGTATTTCCCTTTGTCGGTCAAAACAGGAATGTGATTCTGTAAAAAAAATAAATAAATCCCACTGGCACAGAATATCATCTGGCGCCTCAACACATGCGCACTTGCATACCCGCAAGTTTGCAGAGGACAAGCTCTGAACAATCCCCTACTGCGTGTCATGCATAAACAAGTCACGTCACGTTTCCGGTCACAGGCTTTCTCCATCACCAAACATTTGAATGGATGTTGATCCATAAATATTTAATTGCCCCCTCATATCCCCAAGAGGAGACTCCCAAATTTCAATATCTGACAAGAGGAAAAAGCAAAGACAAGAATTTGTTTGGTAGGAGCATTAAAACGAAATGGCAGAAATGCGCATGATGTTTGTCGGCATGCAGCACCACTGATAATGGAGAGTGCCCTCCTACTAATGACTGAATACATCACAGCACAGCATGACAATGCTGTTCTGTTGATGTTCATGGCAGGAATGGAGAGAGCATGAAGGGAGAGTGATGTAAATAAAGGTGGAGGACGACGACCAACTACTCACATATGAACAATAATTTGTCAGCCGTATTTTAAGCATAGATATGTTTGGACCATCCAAGTGAGCACTGAGGAAGAAACGAATCAGATGGAGGAAGAAGAGATGAGAGCAGATGAAAATGGTTTGTCCCTGGCTGGACTCCATAGCTCACTGTGTGAGTCAACTTGCAGACTGATGACTGATGCCTGCTTTCGCTGTATTTAACTGCCACTCCAGAAGGCATAGCTTCACTAAACTTATCATTCACATCACTTACAGTCCACAGAAAAATCAGGCGCATACCCTATGTTATGAAAGAGTAATCCTTGCTTTCATCCCAACTCGACGAGGCTATTGCAATACTCTTCATGTTGGTATCAGCCAGGCTTCCCTTCATCTTTTACAGTTCATCCAAAATGAGACTGCCCAAGTTTTAACTGCTACCCTTAAATGAGAGCACATAACTTCAGTTCTGACTTCCCTTAAAGGTCAGATGACATAGATGTTATGGAGTCAGTTGAAATTCATATTTGCATTGTTTATATCTTATGTAATACATGCACGTAACTTCCAGCAAGTTTTCAACCATATTTTAGCTAAAAATTTGTTTTTTATGATGCATATGGAGTCCTCCTCGAACATACACGAAGCTCAAGACACCGGGGTGTAGTTACTCTATCCACCACAAGGGCTACCAGAAGTAATGTTGCAATTGCCAAACACAACACGCTACACTCTATACGCAATGGCGAGCAACGTGTTGGCATATGAGGAGGAGGAGGATTTTGACGTACAGGAGCACCCAACTGAACTTGGCATCGTCAAAGTGTACATGTTTGAGCTGATCAGGAGATCGGAACCTGACAGTGACGACGACGAGCAGCCAAGTAGCAGCTGTACAACAGAAAAAGAGAGTGGCCACTGGCTCGATGTGACGGCGTGTCAAAAAGCATGTCTTTTTATACAGTCATGGCTTCAAATATTAGCACCCCAGGGGTGCTAATATTTTTTAGCACAACTATACGTATTATATATTCATATATGTTTCAGTGACACGGCACAAGCTTTTACATAGTATACAGTATTCCTATATATTGTGTGCACCTCGCTCGAGTAGCGTTATAACATGGTGCACAGGAAGTATTTGCCGTGTGTCTGTTGGCTTGTCATATAGGCAAAAGTGCAGACGACAGTACTGAAAACTACTGTGTGGGTATTTTTTTCCTACTCCCCAGTGCATAGTAACCATAATAGAGCCGTAGGTATATGCTCACCTCTTGTCTTCGCCGCTTCGCTGCTGCATCGTGGCCACTACGAGATTTAGTGGTGGCGGTGGAGGTCCCGATGGCTGTAAGAAAAATAGTTGGCACCACAGCTGGTTTCAGCCTCTGCCTCTGTATCCAATGCTTTCTGCTAAGCCTTTCTCAAAACACGTCGGTTCGAAGTGATCAACACAGTTTGAAATGCTTGCTAGGCACCCATAGCTGACCACGTTTCTTCCCCTGTCGATTGACTTTGCCTATCCATTGGTCACGTATTCCTTTTTCACTTGGAAGGCCCCAAAAATAAACTCTTGCCGCTGCCTGAATCATTTGTACAACCAAATTCCACACAATAAACCATAGTGACATCGTTAAATCATATGATAACAAATATACAAGGACAGGAACAACAGCAAATACAAATACTTTTGGTTGTTCCGAAGGCATGCCAGAATATCAGCTTTTAAAAGCAGTTACATAAAAAAATAAAATAATTTAAACAAATTGTATGTGGTTGCTGGCATCACCATAATTATTGCTGCAATAGAGTGCCCTCATGCGCAGACAGGGAGTTTATATATCGCAATTGTGAGCGCATACATTCTTTGAAAGTGCATACTGTGTGTGGTTCAAAACGAGTGATAACAAATGTTGTTACAAAATATCCAGGGTCATTTCACCTCTTTCACTAACACTTCCAATTCCATCACGTCGAACTTCCTTTTGAACTTGTGGTGCTCTCCCATATGTTTCATGTTGCAAAGTATCATAGCTCCTTACATCGCAAAAAAAATCGGTCGTCTGCATCACTTTTACACCTGTTACCAATTGGTCTGCGATCTTAATCGATCACGATGACATGCAACGCACTCACCAACAGCATGCGCAATCTGTAAGAGTTAACACACAATGTCGCTCACACGTTTAGGAATCTTAAAAAAAACAGGTCCCAAGAGTAAAAGAAAGAAACAAGGACCAATACCACGAGGATGGAGAGCAAACCTACGAGGCACACCTCGACGAGACTCGAGTGAAAGGAGAGAGCTGAGGGTGGCGGCACAAGGAGCAAAGACAGATGCAGGAGAAGCATGGGAAGACAATGGCTGAAATTACTAACAAGGTACATTGAGCGACTGGGAAAAAAACAGATGAATAGGCTGTTTGGCTTGTGAAACATGAAACAAACTCCAAACAGGGAACAACACAACAAATCCTGACGAAAGTACAGCTTACAGTTCACTGCAAATGTTTCCACTGTGATCCCCTGCAAATACCTACTGTATAATTTCATTAGTTCTGCTTAAGTCAAGTATAGTGAGCTTTGACACTGAATATTCATGTTTGGCTAATTATTATACTGTGCCTGACAGAACCATTTAAAATAAACCTATTGGTAGCCCATTGCTTTTTTTTTTTCCTAGTGGGAAATGTCCTTTTTTTGAGGATAGGGTAGAGCAAGTGTGATCTGCGGCGAGAACAAGGAATTGAGTACGAAGACTGGAAACCAAGAAAGAAAGAGGTTAATGTTGTTTTATAATGGACCAATACAGTGCATAGGCTTCTGTCAATAATTAGCGCTAAGAAATTAGAACTTAATCTGTGTCCTTCTTGAACTCCAAAACTGATCAGTAATAGGTAGTAGCTTTTTAATTACATTCATACATCGATCAATTTTCTTCCACTTATCCTGTGATCTGAAGCCAAGCCAAGCTTTTTCATTATTATATTATTGATTTATACACCGTAGACTGGACAGCCGATTGAGTCAAGCTAAATACCATGTTCAACAGATGATGTGTGACGACAAAATTATGAGTTTTGGCTTTCTCCCGCTTTACCAGTTTGTGTAAATGCTGCCTCAAGGTTGTCCCTTGTTGTGATTTAATGGTGTGTGCTACGATATGAAGTGCCTCAGGGTCTGCAAAAGAGAGTCTTAAACAAGAGATATGCACTGACAGCTGAGAAGAACAACACAACTGATAAATAATGATTTTGAAAGACAAGGAAGTGATTGCTTTGACATATGGTTGTCTAAAACATCTTCATTGTCACAACGCGTGTCATTCTCTTGCATTTTTATCCAGTGAAGCTCTTGTCAGCTCCACTTCAGCGTATTAATTGTTTGATAGACTCTATCGACAACCTCTTTGTCTCAGCGCTCACAGAATCTACTCAGGTATATTTATGAACAACCATTTGCCTAACATTTTTTCTTGTGCTTGTATACAGCAAGCAAGTGAATGTCAACTTTTCTGTTATCCAGTACGGTTTGGGCCAAGGGGTGGCCAACACACATCTTCTGACGAGAGAGAGGTTTTATCAGGCTGCTGGAGTGTACACAACAATAAGGCAGTAAACACAAGCGTAGCTTTTTTAGAAATACAACATCGGCACAAATGGGCCATTCCTGGCTATGGGTGCCTTTTCCGTCCCCAAGAAAAGACTTATATATCGGTACTATATAAACTTATATAATAATATACTCATATTTGACTTAATAATAAAACAGTTATTATGAAAATATTTTATCATAGATTGTGGTCTTCCTTTTAACATGAACACAAATAATGCCTGTAAAAAATATTAACTTGTTCTAGTGACTCAGATCTCCCTTTAAAGTATGTCTTAAAACAAAATTTCAGTTTCAATGAGATATATTTGATATTAAAATGGAAATAAATAGAAATACACCTTCATTATTGGTTACATTTAATCAAAGTCTCTTGTTATACAGTTGAAACCAGATGTTTACAGAGAACATGTAATAAGTCTGTGGTAGTTTTGTTCTGTAAAGAAAACCAAAATCGTTTCCATGAATCCACATTCTGGATGTGACATCACTCTTATTGGGGAACTTAAAATAGCAGAAAGTGAGGCGAGTGTAAACATTCTCTGTTTTTATTTTTTTCCTTTTTTTTGGGGGGGTATATGTTTTTGTATCTTAACCTGTTAAATTTTCAGCCTCCTAGGCTCAATTAGGATGAAAGTAAACTACATTTAATTTTTTTTTTTATCGCAAACTTGTTTTATATACCTAGGTTAAGTTTAATTAGTAATTAGTTAGTAATGACTTAAAAATATGTTGTTTTTTTTTGTAGAAATTCACTGCCCACTCTGTTGTATTCCATTCCACCTTGTAAGTCATAGTCAGTGATGCCAGTTACTTTGTAACACGTTACTCCAAAAATCTGCCATTTCGAGTAACAAGCAAAGTAACACATTACTTTCCCCAGAAAAGTAGTCAGACTGCAGTTACTTCTTCAAACCATCAATAGTTACTTTTGCATCATCAATGTTTCTCACTAAATACTAATTTGTAGTTAGTGATTTAAACAAAGAACAGTCAGCTGTGTTGCAACATTTAACTGACAACACTCATTTTCTACAAATAGAAGAACGCGATTGGGAAGTGATTGTTTATTACACAATGCACAGTGACGGTGCAGTACCATAAAAGTGCAAAGAAATGCACGATTCCACTGTCACCACATTATTTTTGTTATTTTCCCGAGTAAAAAGTGTATTTGATTGTTGTTACCTTTTTCAGAATCAGAATCAGAATCAGAATCATCTTTATTTGCCAAGTATGTCCAAAACACACAAGGAATTTGTCTCCGGTAGTTGGAGCCGCTCTAGTACAACAGACAGTCAATTTACAGAACACTTTGCACATTAAGAATACAGTTCAGCTGGCGTGTTAAACGCGCAATGCATTGTGGGTTAATTATTCCTACCGAGTACATCAATCGATCGTGGAGGGTAAGGACGCTCAGTGTAGAACTTCCAATACTTGCCTGGAATAATATTTCCAATGAAAAGTGAGAACTCTCAACTTCCTCTGTGAGCTGGTTGAACGCGCTGCACTGCTGACTTCACGTCGTCAGAAAAAAATGTTTTCTCCCTCTTCGCATCAAAATTACTGTGGTGGGAGCAATGGCGTGTGTGTGTGTGTGTCACTCACGTTCACGTTTACGTACACGCACAGACACACACGCATAGTTGGTTTCATAGACCACAATCGGCAGTGTACTGAGAATGGTGTTCTTGTTTTTACGTTTATGTATTTACTTTATTGTGTTGGCAAGTCAAGTCTGCACTAAGTTGCTGATTTAATGTGGCTTTAACTACACAAATATTGAGGTTAAGGATTCATGTTGATGACATCATCCTGTAACTTGTGTGACATACATTACCAAGGAATGGGTACGGTTGTCACGATACAATCGTATCAGGCTTGACTGGACCCAGAAGAGGTCAGAGGTGGAAGACGACCAAAACCAAAACCAAAACCAAGGTTTATTTCAATTGAGTTCAGAGTAGGATCTCCACGGCGTGATGGTGGACCGTCGGGACAAGAAACGTGTGGGAAGTGGTGGCGTGAGCAGGTGGAAGAGGTTGGCGGCCTGGCTGTAGAGAACAGCGAGGCGGGGAGCACGGAATGAGCACTGAGGACAAAGAAGAACATGGAAGTAAGTACAATTGCGGGGAGTAGCGTAGCTTACATGCGCGGAGAAAGCCGGTGTACCACGGGTGAACGTTAATACTCTGGCGGTGGAATCCTGGATCTGGCAGGCTTAAATGCAGGCAATGATGAATGCTGATTGACAACAGGTGCGCGGCCGAGGTGGTGCTGATTACTGGGAAGAGAGAAAGAGGGAGATCGAGAAGGCGAGACGGGGGCAAAGCACCACCCAAGCTCCAACAAAGGAACTGCAGGGCACAGACCATGACACAGTTAACCTAATGCTTTTTTTTGTACTGTGGATAAGTGATATTCCTGCCACTTGACAGCTGCTGAAAGTAACAAAAAAGTGACTTTTTTTCCAACTTAGTTACTTTTGAAATCAAGTAATCAGTAAAGTAACTCAGTTACTTTTAAGCTCAAGTAATCAGTAAAGTAACTAAGTTACTTTTTCAAGGTAACTGTGGCAACACTGGTCATAGTAAATTTTAATAACATAACACATATATAGTAAATTGTCGTGCTAACAAAATTTAAAACGATTAAAAGCATGTGATTGTTTGTGGTAATAGCTGTAACTATGATTTGGGGTAAATTGGGTCCAAACATGGTAATTAGCAATAAAGAACACTTGTTCTCCTCTATAATTCTTGCTTTATTTTTAGTTTTAATAAATGTACACGATGGAATAAGGGACACATCAGCTGTAAGAAAAGCTGGTCTTGTTGAACATATACACAATATTGACATTTATCAGTACCTTTGTCTATATTCCTAAAAGGGCAATGCTCTCACAATCCATAACTGAACAATACAGCCCTGATTGCTATTTTGTAGGTGCTCGAGCTCGACCAATATAAGTTTTTGAAGGTTAAAAACATCATCTATCTGATATCATTTAAAAAAAAGAAAACATAATCTACCCCCCCCCAAAAAAAGTCCTCAACCTCAAGAATGACCCAAATACAAAGTCACTCCTGCCAACAGAACTCTCAGATGTAAACAATCAAATCAAAAAAATTTCAGTGCCATTCCAGGCAGAGACGATAAGCCATGTGATTGAATCAGCTGACATATTGTTCCTGTTATTTTGTTTTAGTAATTACTCTGGTGTGCTTTATAGGACTGTCAGTTGGTATCAACCAGCTTTTTTTAAGTAAATATCCATAAGTTCTTACTGGTGATGTGCATTTGAGTCCCATTGGTTTGGGCCATTTTAACAACAAGGCACAGGGAGTAGTTCTATGAAAAAGAAAAAGAAGAAAAAGAAAATAATTACAGATGTCTGACACCACCAGCCCATCATCTGGGTCAGCATCAGCGCTGTCATCCTGGAGAAGTTGCTCCATTGGCTGAAAGACATTAAGGTTTTCTGTTTGCCATTTTACCACGACATACTACTATTAATGATTCTCATAGTAACCCTTTACAAAAACAAATACAAATACACACACATTTACATTATACATATACATATAGTATGTATCCTAATGCTTGTTTCCCTTCAAAACAAAATTATTTCAGAGGGGAAAACATTTCATAAATATACAAACTAAACATTGAAATAAACTCTAAGACTATTGAAAGGAAAACTGTCTTCATCTGTAATTATTTTCATTTTGCCAACAGAAAAACTGGCTAAGTTTAAAAGTAGATATTGTATATAATCAAGGTCTTGCAGGAAATCTTAGTTATTTAGGATTTGTGCTTCCCTTTTATACTAATTCTGTCTTTAAGCCGTACCGGTTGTTAGTGTTGAATCTTATTTAGTAATATAATCATCATAAGATGATAAAGAAATGTGGCCAGTGGACATCTAGCATACATTACAAACGAGTCAGTATGGTAGCTAACATGACCAATATAGCTAACGGTATTTAGCTGTTACACTTCTTTAAGGTGATCGAAAATTGAATCTTGCATTCTTAACGTTGGCTCTGCTCAGTGATGCGGGGGCATTAGCTGTCACTCAAAACAAATTAGCCAATGAGGACGCATTCTTCATAAAGATCACCCACCCCAGAGGTTTGTGCCAAAAGTCACAGACCCGGAGACGGAAAAGTACGCGAAAAAAATTGTAACATAAACGGAAAAAACGGAGACGTAAGCGGAAAAAAAAAACTGAGACGTTAGCAAAAACATTTTTGCACGTTTTCTTTTTAAAACGTTTTGTGTGAATCTTTTTGGCACAAATCTGATTTCAGTTTATTTATTAGAACAATCTCATGTCTTATTTAGACAGTGAACTTTCACAAATGGCCAAAATAATGACTGTTGCTGGGGTTCAAGTCAAGACTCTCTGCTACAACTCATTCACTGCCATTGATGGCTGTTGAATTTAAATATCCCTGTTAACATGGACAACTGGCAGTGATTAAGGAACAATGGAAGAAAATACAACATACGGCATGATGTTTTAACCAGAGCTCACTATTTAAATCATGCGTCACACATTTCATTTCTCATCAATTGACAAAATATCCTTCAAAGTCGTGCTGCTCCAAATTTTATTCCTTTATATTAAACAGTCTCCATTTGTGTGTGTTTTTTTTTTTTTTTTTTTTTTATCATATCGCTGTTGAGGGTGGAGAACCAATGTCAACAGAAGGGTATATGCAATTTTAGTCAGAATTTTGATATAACTGCTGTGCATGCGGTTGCACAGCCAAAATACACAAAGCATATACTATACTATAACATCCATTTTCTGAGCCGTTTTTCCTTACTAGGGTCGTGGGCGTGCTGGAGTCTATCCCAGCTGTCATCGGGCAGGAGGCGGGGTACACCCTGAACTGGTTGCCAGCCAATCGGAGGGCACATACAAACAAACAACCATTCGCACTCACAGTCACACCTACGGGCGATTTAGAGTCTCCAATTAATGCATGTTTTTGGGATGTGGGAGGAAACCGGAGTGCCCGGAGAAAACCCACGCAGGCACGGGGAGAACATGCAAACTCCACACAGGCGGGGCCGGGGATTGAACACGGGTCCTCAGAACTGTGAGGCTGACGCTCTAACCAGTCGGCCACCGTGCCTATACTATGACATGTATTATGGAAATATGTCAGGGAGCAATGCCCCTACATTACTTTCATAGAAAAGTGATCACTTTCAACTAGTCTCTTCGGGAATTGTGGTCTTCAATAAACTTTCTCTCATATTGAGTTGAGCAGAACCACCTTGATTATCTATTATCCTCAAATTCCTTTCAAGTGCCTGAATATTTCATGATGTTATTAATAATTGAAGACAGTACTGCAAGTGTAATGGTTCAGTCACCTGACTTGAGTGCAGGTAGCGTGGGTTCAAGTCCCACTTGGTGACAGTGTGAAGTTGAGTGTTCCTGTGATTTCCTGGCAAACAGTCGAGGGTACACGCTGTCTTTTGGCTGCAGTCAGCTGCAATAGCCTCCAGCTCCTTGTGATTCGGAACAGGATAGGTGGTAATGAGAATGGATGTATCAATAATTGACACTAATGTGTCGATCACAAGCGACAACTACATGATACACTGTCATATATTTAAAGGAGTGACTGATTAAGTGACATGTCACTGATCTAGATCTAAAATCTTACTGCTATACTGTAATTTTCATGCCAAGGTGACACCCGGGTGATGATTGGACTGCTATAAACTTGCATAATGGCCTATAAAGAAAGAAAAACAATCAATTCATCTGAAAGTAATAGACATAACACAGCCCAACATAGAAGTGGAACCTCGGGTTAGGCATTTAATTCATCTCGTGACCTCGTCTGCAACCTGAACCATTGGCAAATCGAGGTTATGTTTCTCATTGAAATGGATGGAAATGCAATTAATCCATTCCAGCCCCAAAACTAAGTTAGATTTACCTTAATTTTCTTTGTGGGTGGTTAAGATACTTAAGATGAAATAATGTGGCCTATTCGCTAGAAAATCACTGAGAAAAGTCTTAGCCTTTTCGCATACAACACTGTTTACATTCACCATGATTATAGCTCTCCCATTCAGCTACCTGGAAAATTTGTTTAGTGATTTTTTTAGCACCCAAAGATGTTTAGCATATAGGTGCACAAAAACAAAGAGACTAGTTTTAAAAAAAAAAAGCTAAAGTCTTGCAGCAAGGCACAAACCAGCGCAGTCTCTCCCCAGAAGCTAGCAATGGCAAGCTAGCAGTCTCAAACCAGATTGAGTGTCTACCCGGGTTCCACCTTCGGCCATGTTACAAGAGCTTACTTGTGATAGTGTGAACGTTGCATTAATTTGGGGGTTATCATTTGGCTAGTGGTATCCATGGAAAATGGATTTCTAATGGACTATGAGTCTGCTAAATAAAAGTTGATCGATTTAATTGCTTTGAAATAAAACAAAGGGGGAAACAGCAACATATTGTTATTTATATTATTTCATCTGTGATTTTATTATTGTGCCATTTATTTCTCCTAGAAAATAAATGTTTAATTGGTGTTAGAATTATGATGGAGTCCTTGGAAAAATGTCTCCACTCTAAAGCTAGCTGGACCCAAAGTTTGAGAATCCCTGTTCTAAACGAAATGGTCTTTTTGTTCTTCTTTTCCTTTCAGCTTGTCCCGTTAGGGGTTGCCACAGTGTGTCATCCTTTTACATGTCAGCCTATCTCCTGCATCCTCCTCTCTAACACCCTCATGTCTTCCCTCACTTCATCCATCAACCTTCTCTTTGGTCTTCTTCTTGCTCTCTAGCCTGGGAGCTCCAACCTCATCATCCTCCTATCAATACACTCACTATCTCTCCTCCAGACGTGTCCAAACCATCGAAATCTGCTCTCTCTAACTTTGTCACCAAAACATCTAACTTTGGCTGTCCCTCTGATTAGCTAATTTCTAATTTTATCCAACCTGGTCACTCCGAGAGCGAACCTCAACTTCTTCATTTCCGCCACCTCCAGCTCTGCTTCCTGTTATCTCTTCAGTGCCACTGTCTCTAATCTGTACATCATGGCTGGCCTCACCACTGTCTTATAAACTTCATCCTAGCAGAGACTCTTCTGTTACATAACACACCTGACACCTTCCTCCACCTGTTCCAACCTGCTTGGACCCGTTTCTTCACTTCCTGACCACACTCACCGTTGCTCTGAACTGTTGACCCCAAGTATTTGAAGTCCTCCACCCTTGCTATTTCTTCTCCCTGTAACCTCACTCTTCCCCCTTCACCCCTCTCATTAATGCACATATATTCTGTTTTACTTCGGCTAATCTTCATTCCTCTCCTTTCCAGTGCATGCCTCCATCTCTCTAACTGGTCCACCACCTGCTCCCTGCTTTCACTGCGGATCATAATGTCATCAGCAAACATCATGGTCCACGGGGATTCCAGTCTAAACTCATCTGTCAGGCTATCCATCACCACTGCAAATAGGAAGGGGCTCAGGGCTGATGCCTGATGCAGTCCCACCTCCACCTTAAATTCCTCTGTCACACCTACAGCACACCTCACCACTGTTCTGCTGCCCTCGTACATGTCCTGTATTATTCTAACATACTTCTCTGCCACTCCAGACTTCTGCATAAAGTACCAGAGTTCCTCTCTGGGTACTCTGTCATAGGCTTTCTCTAGAGCCACAAAGACACAGTGTAGCTCCTTCTGGCCTTCTCTGTACTTTTCCATCAACATTCTCAAGCCAAATAATGCATCTGTGGTACTCTTTCTAGGCATGAAATCATACTGTTGCTCGCAAATACTCACTTCTGTCCTGAGTCTAGCCTCCACTACTCTTTCCCATAACTTCATTGTGTGGCTCATCAACTTTATTCCTCTATAGTTCCCACAGCTCTGCACATCACCCTTGTTCTTAAAAATGGGCACCAGCAGACTTTTCCTCCAATCCTCAGGCATCTTCTTACCTGCTAGAATTCTGTGGAACAACCTGGTCAAAAACTCCACAGCCACTTCTCCGAGATGCTTCCATACCTCCACAGGAATGTCATCAGGACCAACTGCCTTTTCATTTTTCATCCTCTTTAATGCCTTTCTAACTTCCTCCGTACTATTCATTGCCACTTCCTGGTCCACCACACTTGCCTCTTCTACTCTTCCTTCGCTCTCATTTTCCTCATTCATCAACTCATCAAAGTATTCGTTCCATCTGTCCAGCACAGGACTGGCACCAGTCAACACATTTCCATTTCTATCACCCTAACCTGCTGCACATCCTTCCTATCTCTATCCCTGGTCTGGCCAACCTGTATAGAGCCCTTTCTCCTTCTTTAGTGTCCAACCTGGCATACATGTCAATATATGCCTCTTGTTTGGCCTTTTCCACCTCTACCTTTGCTCTACGTCGCATCTCAATGTATTCCTTTCTCCTCTCCTCAGTCCTTTCAGTGTCCCACTTCTTCTGAGCGAACCTCTTTCCATGTATGATTTCCTGTACTTTGAGGTTCCACCACCAAGTCTCTTTCTCTCCTTTCCTGCCAGAAGATACACCAGCTAGTCTCCTGCCTGTCTCTCTGATCACCCTGGCTGTAGTGGTCCAGTGTTCTGGAAGCTCTTCCTGTCCACCGAGAGCCTTTCTCACCTCTTCCCGAAAAGCCGCACAACACTCTTCCTTTCTCAGCTTCCATGGTTCTCTGCTCTGAATTTGTCTTCTTCATCTTCCTCCCCACCACCAGAGTCATTTTACACACCACAATCCTATGCTGGCGAGCAACACTCTCCCCTACCACCACCTTACAGTCCGGTAAACTCCTTCAGATTACATCACCTGCACGAGATGTAATCCACCTGCATGCTTCTTCCTCCGCTCTTGTAGGTCACCCTATAATCTTGCCTTTTCTGGAAAAAACTGTTTACTACAGCCATTTCCATCCTTTTTGAAAAGTCTACCACCATCTTTCCCTCCAAATTCCTTTTATGGATGCCTTTTTCTGGATGCCTTTTTCTGGATGCCTTTTTCCTCTTGTTTTTCTGCCTAAGAACCCGCTTCCCACCTCTCCTTCGACTTCGACCCACAGTTGGTGAATTTCCACCGGCGCCCTGCAGGTTAATGGTGACGGGGCCACAGCCGATCCGGTATGGAATTCTTTGGATGAACGCTCATATTTGTTTAGCAAAGCTTTAAGCCGGATGCCCTTCCTGACCCATCCCTCTGCATTTATCCGGGCTTGGGACCGGCCTGCAGTTTGCACTGGCTTGTGCCACAAATTGGGCTGCATTCTGTTCTAAACTAAATGGTAGCCCTGCTAGAAATGAAGCACAGTGAGGTTTTCATGAGGGAAATCTTTTAGGAATAGTGTTAAAAATACACAGAGAGCTAAATAAATGAACAAACTTTATGATGATTATTATATTATTATTATTATTATTATTATTATTATGAATAAAAGCACTGTATTACAGCTGCAGTTGCTGTTAAAATGCTCTAGAAATAAAGTTCAGATGAGTTTTATTGAGCGGCACGGTGGACAGCTGGATATCACATCTGGTTCACGGTTCTGAGGGCCCAGGTTCAAATCCGGCCTCACTTGTTTGGAGTTTGCATGTTCTCCCCGTGCCTGCGTGGGTTTTCTCCGGGTACTCTGGTTTCTTCCCACATCCCCAAAAACATGCATGGTAGGTTAATTGAAGACTCTAAATTGCCCGTAGGTGTGAATGTGACTGCGATTGGTTGTTTGTTTACATGTGCCCTGCGATTTGCTGGCGACTGGTTCAGGATGTACCCCGCCTCTCACCCAGAGACAGCTAGGATAGGCTCCAGCACGCCTGCGACCCTAGTGAGGATAAGCGGTACGGAAAATGAAAGAGCCACGGTGGACGACTGTTTACCACATCTGCCTCACAGTTCTGAGGACCCGGGTTCAAATCCGGCCTCGCTTGTTTGGAGTTTGCATCTTCTCTCCGTGCCAGCGTGGGTTTTCTCTGGGTACTCCGGTTTCCTCCCACATCCCCAAAACATGCGTGGTAGGTTATTTGAAGACTCTAAATTGCCTGTAGGTGTGAGTGCGAATGGTTGTTTGTTTATATGTGCCCTGTGATTGATTGGCAAGCAGTTCAGGGTGTACCCCGCCTCTCGCCGGGAGTTAGCTGGAATAGGCTCCAGCATGCCTGCGACCCTAGTGAGGATAAGCGGTTTGGAAAATGAATGAACGAATGAATGAGTTTTGTTGTGTAAAGTATCAAATATGAAATGGACTGTGTCAGATATGTATTCATTTGACAATATAGTATATGTTTATTATTGGGCTTTAGTTTGCAGTTGTGTAGAACTGTACTGCATCACAATAAGCATTATGTCTAGCATTTGGTTACTTGAATTGATTCAAGTAAGAGAGTCAAAAATATGCTATGCTAAAAGCATGCTAAGCAAACAGTGCTCCAGAAGGGAGACCACTGCGCTGTCTACAGTATATGTGCTGCCACTCCTGCTTCCGAAAGACCTGTGTTTTCTGAATCCCTGACAGAATACTTGTCAGACAGTCCCCAATTTAGCTCACTGTCTCATTTTGTGGTGGAGTCACTTTTCTCGCAAATTATGAAAAAATATCAACACAATTCTTGGACACAGTTATTGAAAAAGATATTAGCGATTGACGCAAACAATCACTTTAAATGAAAAAATAACATCTAGTGTTTTGTTTTTTAAACACTTCGATCATAATTTGTACACTAATTCGCCACATTGGACATGCATATACCAACATCCTTATATTTATATGTTAGTAGTGGAAGTAGTTATACCAGCAATAGGGTTGTTAAAAGTAATCACTGTTGTCCATTATTATAACAATATGAGGATACAGCAATTGTTTTGTACATTGTTTGCAGGCCTCCCCCAAACCCTCTGTAATTTGAGTCTTCTTATGTATCTTTTGATCTCAACCCAAGCAGTTGGGAAAGACAGCCGCCACACACTTGCCTCTGTCACTAAAGTGCTTGTTCATGTAGGGTAATCTGTACTTCTTCACTCAAGAGCACTCCTTCCCTCTTCCTACCACCTGGAATTCTAAATATATCTATTGTATCTTCCCACAAAATGAATGGACTGGAACCTATTTTTATTTTGTCCTGATATTATAAGCTACACACAGTATACTACTGTAAGAGAGATAGACACTTGGGGGTTGGGGGGGACGTTTTTCCCCACAGCCTCAGTCAGGGTTATAAAACAAAATTTGACCACAGGTAAGTGCTTCTGTTTGTTGAAAGTGTTTAATTTTACAGTACTTACTTAAGCAGGAATGTGCATGTGCCAAAATAATGTTCAAAAGCTTGGTGCAATTGTCCGCATAAAAAAAGTAAAACTAAACTGTAAATAATGTGTTCTTTGAACCCCAGCAGAACTCCGCTTTATCATACCAAGTGCTATTTCTATTTTTTTTAATTATTAGTTGTGTGCGTGTGTGTGTATGTGTGTGTGTGTGTGTGTGTGTTGGGGGGGCTGTACATAGTATTTTCAATTTGCTGCACGTGGAGGGGACCAAAGTCATGTTTTTACATGGCCCGAGACACCTTCAGATTAATAAACATTGTTAAATTCAGTGTTGGGAACGTTTATTTTCTACGTGAACTACTTCAAAGTCAATTCACCGTTCCAAAAATTAACTAGGTCAGGTCCATCCATCCATCCATCATGTACACTGCTTATCCTCACTAGGGTTGCGGGTATGCTGTAGCCTCTCCCAGCTAACAGCAGGCAGGAGGCGAGGTATAGGTCAGGTCATAATTCATAATTAAAATTTTTTAACTAAGTTTACCATTCAAAAATGAATTAGTTCAAACTTCTTTTTTGTTTTGCTTTTTACCCATTGTTGCCACCCTTTCAGTCCACACTGGTGGCCAGCTGCAGCTTTCATCCTACAATCTGAAAAACATGAGGAAAATCTTGTTACTTTAATTGTCTTTTTTAAAATGAATAAAAAAAAAAAAACAAGACTTTTATCCTGAGTGTGCAAACAAAAACATGCAATAGAGTATGACAGGAACGATGATGAAAGGACATTGATAACATTGCATTCCTCGCAGCGCTGGCTGACTATATTCCATCCATTTAGCGTATCGCTTCTCCTCACTAGGGTCGCGGGCATGCTGGAGCCTATCCCAGCTGACTCTGGGCAAGAGGCAGGGTACACTCTGAACTGGACGCCAGCAAATCACAGGGCACACACACACACACACATATATATATATATATATATATATATATATATATATATATATATATATATATATATATATATATATATATAACATTCGCACACACATTCACACCTATGGGCAATTTGGAGTCTTCAATTAACCTACCGTATTTTCACGAACATAAGGCGCACTTAAAAGTCTTAAATTTTCTCCAAAATGGACAGGGCTGAGGACCGCATGCAGACGTAAAGGGGGAAGGGTGCGCGTGAAGGAGGACCCTAAAGGCACACCCCAGAAGGTTTATAGCGCCGGCATGCGCATTGCGCAAAACAACATCGGTTTGGCTAAGGACCCCCGAAAATGGCACCTACGAAGAGACACGCTTACGAAGCACAGTTTAAACTGCAAGTTGTCAGTTACGCGGAGGAACATGGGAATTGAGCAGCCGCGAGAGAATTCAACATCAACGAATCCATGGTTCGCAAGGGGAGAAAGCAGGAAAACAAGCCTCGCCAAGTCAAGAAGACGAAGCTGAGTTTCCGCGGAAACAAGGCGAGGTGGCCCGAGTTGGAAGACCAACTCAAGCAATGGATTAATAAGCAAAGTCACCATTCGACTGAGGGCAATAAATCTTGCAGAAGAAATGAAAATCGAACATTTTCAAGGAGGTCCGTCTTGGTGCCTTTGTTTTATGAAACGGCGCCATCAAGTCATCGATAAAGGGCCAATCAAAAGGGCTGGATAGACGAGGAGAAAATGAGAGAGTGGCTGAGTGAGGTGTACGTAAAGAGACCGGATGTTTTTTTCCACTTGTCACCGTCCCTGTTGATCTGTGACTCCATGCGCGCCCATTTCACAGTCACTGTAAAAACCAAGTGCAACTAAGACTGGGAGGCAATGCCGGGCGAGTTACGCCACCATATGAGAATGGATTGTGGATGCTTGGGCTACGGTATCTGTCCGAGCTTTCGCGAAAGCCGGCATCATTGCTGAACAGCCCCCCGGCAACGAGACTGACTCTGACAATGACGAGAGGGAACCCGCCGTGTTTGTTTGAGAACTTGCCCAGCTGTTCATTTTGTATACAGAAGATGAGGACTTTGATGGATTTGTGGATGAGGATTGATAAAAAAATAACGTGAGTACATTGTTAAATACTTCAATAAAGTACAACTGAACTCAGTTTTGCTCCCGCTGCCTTTTTAAAAACATTGTTTTAGCGTGTATGCATGCTACCACATGTTTTAAGCTAGTGTATGTTTTACCATGCCTGCGCCTTTTAATACGGTGCACCCTATGGTCGTGAAAATACAGTACCATGCATTTTGGGGCGGGGATGTTGGAGGAAACCGGAGTACCCGGAGAAAACCCACGCAGGCACGGTGAGAACATGCAAACTCCACAAAGGCGAGGCCGGATCTGAACCAGGGTCCTCAGAACTGTGAGGCAGATGAATATATTAACAAAATATTTCATTTATCTATTCTTATATTACAAAACAAAATAAATTCCATATTATGACAGTGTGACTGTACAGAGTTTTAACTAAAGCATTCTGATACAGATAATAATTTTCCGAGTAATCAATGTTTGCAATTATGTACTGTATTACAAAAGAACTGACAAGAACACATTCACTCCCACTTACACAGTGTCCCTGAACTCATTCAGCTACGACGTGCCAAACATGAACGACGACCGTGGCTGCACTTAATCGGTTTGCAAAATTGCAGTGTTTATCCGCCGACATATGAAGGATCGTATATAGTGTGTTCAGACGGTTTTGTCCTGGAAGTCCCTAATAAAACCTAGCACTCTTGAATGAAAATTAACTTTTGTTCGAAGACCGTTCTTTGACGCCAGAATGAGCCAGAATGAGCGCATTCTCTGTTACGTTCATCAAGCAGAAATGAACCAAGTTCTGTTCTGTTTGCACAAGATATGAACTACTTCATGAACTTAAATTCATTGAACTCTTTCAGGTACAACACAGGTTAAATTAATACCTTGTTCTCAGTGACTAACAATACTAAATATTGTTGTTGTTCTTTTTTCCAAAGGTAGATTATAGATAAATTTGAAATATTGGATTGCATTTGAGCAAGTGTCAATGTGTGTGTATTGCTAATCTTCTTTGATATATATACATTTTTTATTGTTGTGTGTGTTTGTCTTTTGGATTTTACGTGAATTAAAATATTGTATGCGTAAATGACATGTTTGTTTTATTGTACAATTGATTCATAGGTTTTGCCATTCTGTCATAGCAATAATATTGCAAAAGCTTTTATTTTGATAGATTTGGACAACAAGCTGTCGATAATTGGTAGCTACTGTTGCAAATTATACAGCAGCGAGAATGCAAACGTGCAGAGAAAAGTGTGCTCCACGGTTAAAACGGAGATTAAGTATTGATATTATGTAATGATATTATGGTCACTTAGCACCTGGTTGATGAGGGAGCTCACAGAAAGGATGCAAGAATATCAAGAGGAGGCCAACAGAAAAGGAAAACGGCTGCTCAAAGTTTACGATGGATGGAAAAAAACAAGTACGTAGGTTACGAGAGCAATTAAAGGGAGACATCAAACAATCAAATTGCTTCACTCATGGACATCTTTGAGAAAGGGAGAGCCAATGTCATTAAGTTGTAGATGGAAATCAGGGAACACATTACTCCCTCCAGTAACACAAGGCGATTTATAGATGCATGTGAAGCAGTCACACGAGACATTTTTAGGGTTGTACATGAAAGAAACTCAGGCATAGATTACTATAACACTTACAAAGTGAAGATACATCTCGGCGAGCTTCTCAACCCAGACTATGCTCAATCCATTTACAGTGGCTCTGTAACTCTCTCAGCTAAACACTCTTCTGAGAGTCAGTCATACTCTACCAAATCAGTAGTAGCTGTAAAGAGAGCAGAGGCTGCAGCAGAGTTGGCACCCAATGAACCAGAGTATGCAATTGTAATTAAAGAGGAAAAACAAAGAGAAAAGCTTGATCAGTTGCAACGTGAATTAGAAAGGGTCAAAGCAGAAAAGGATGCAAAATCTCCTCGAGCTTGACTAATGACTTATGAACAAGAAACAAAGAGTGAGAGCAGTGTTCATTCTGGAGAATTAAACAAATTAGCGCAAAAGGCCCCTACAGTTTCTGCTCGTATTCATGAGTCTAACAACAATGTGATTTCTACCTCACCTTCACAGTCTGACATTCTTTACTTAACTCAAGCAGTACAGGACAGTATCGCCATAAACAGATTCCCAATGCCAGAGCCCTTCACATTCACAGGTGACCCATCACAGTTCATAAGTGGACGCCTTCATTTGCTGCACTTATCGATAAAAAGAACATTGCACCTGCTGACAAACTACTACTTAAAGAAATATGTTGGAGGTCCAGCTCGAAAGACACTTGATGGCATCTTCTATAGAAATGACAGTGATGCATAAAAGGACGCATGGGAGCGTCTCAACAAAAGGTATCGACATCCATTAGTTATACAGAAAGCGTTTAGAGAAATGCTGGTAAAATGGCCATAAATGCAAACAAAGGACTCTACAGGATTTAGGGCATTTGCTGATTTCATTCAGACATGTTATGACGCTTTGCCCCATGTAGAAGGCTTAAACATTCTCAATGATTACGAGGAGAACCAAAAACTTGGTCAGAAGTTACCTGACTGGGCACCTGCAAGGTGAAATCGTCATACTACTCGGCTTATGCAAGAAAGTGGAATGTTTCTGAGTTGAAAAGACTTTGCTGAGTTCATGTCATATGAAGCACAGATTGTGTGCAACCCAATCATTTCATTTCAGGAGCTCCGTTCTACTGACTTCACTACAAGCGCTGGTAAAAGTTTCAAAAGGAAAAAGGTCCACCTCCAGTGTTCTTCACACACAGGCGGAAGCAGATACTGAAAATACAAAACAAAGGTCAAATGTTAAACGACTATGTATGCTCTGTCAAGACAACGAACACAAACTTCACAGCTGCCCACAGTTTAAAGATAAATCACTTGAGGAACGAAGAAAGTTCATAAGGGAGAAAAACTATGTTATGGCTATATCAAACCTAGACATACTTCAAAGGACTGCCATTACAGACTTGAATGTGAAATATGTAAGAAAAAAAAACCCTACCGATTTCAATTATGACAACAAAAAATGAGCCAAAAACCAACTCATAGCAACACAGAACAGGTTGCAATTACCTTGTCTTTCAAAACAGAAACCAACGAAACAAACATTAAGTACTTCAATGATTGTGCCGGTGTAAGTTTCTTCAGAGCAACACTCAGGTATGAGGAAACTAGTTTATGCGCTTTTAGACACCCAGAGCGACACAGTGTTCATTGACCAATATGTGTCTAATATTCTCAAAGCTATGTCCATGACAGTAAGGTTAAAGCTCACAACAACGCTTGGTAATGATACTGTTGTGCCAAGCAAACATGTCTCAGGTCTCAAAGTTAGAAACTACAACTCATCAGAAATTATTGAACACGCTCCTGCTTACAATAAAGACTGTATATCAGTGAACCGCTCTCACATTCCTACTTGTGAAACGGCAAAACAATGGAATCATCTCAAGGAGATAAAGGAGATTCCCTCACTGTTTGAGTGTGAAGTTGGCTTGTTAATAGGGTACAATTGCTCCAAGGCACTGGCTCCAAGGCAGGTTATCTTAGGAGAGAACAAATCCTATGCAGTCCGCACAGCACTGGGTTGGAGTATTATAGGTCCCACAGGAACTCAAGATGATTCTTTTAGCATGTCTAAAAAACAAGAAATCAGAGAACAATGACGATGTCCCTTAACAACGATAACCTTTCACTTTGTTTATTACAAAAACCTTAAAGGTCAGAGGGCAAAGATGTTAAACATTTTTCTTAATAACTCTACAACCTCTTTACACACCACGTATTCCATTTTGAAGTGATTATATAGCAGATATAGAGCAGTTAAATCGAAGCGGTGTGAAGTAACACTAGCCAAACAGCCTGTTCATTCTGCGTTGTGTGCTATTGTTCCATGTTGTTGTTCCCATCCTTGTATATTTGTGGTCGTATGATTTAGCGATGTCACTATGGTTTATTGTGTGGCATTTGGTTGTACAAATGCTTCAGGCAGTGGCACGTTTCTTTGGCTTTCCAAGTGAAAAAGGAATACGTGACCAGTGGATAGGGAAAGTCCATCGGCGGGAAGAATCGTGGTCAGCTATGGGTGCCTAGCAAGCATTGCAAACTCTGTGCTGATCACTTCGAACTGAGGTGTTTTAAGAAAGACTGAGCAGAAAGCATCGGATACAAAGGTCTACTTAAGCAGAGGCTGAAACCAGCTCGGTGCCAACAATTTTTCCTACGGCCATCGGGACCGAGAGAACTAAATATCGCAGCCGCCACGGTGCAGCAGCACAGACAAGAGGTGAGGATTTCCTTGTATATACTTATGACTCTATTATAGTTACTATGCACTGGGCAGTAGGAAAAAAAGACCCATGCAGTACTTTTCAGTACTGTCGTCTGGACTTTTGCCGATATGACAAGCCAACAGACATAGCAAAGACTTTCTGTGCGGCGTGTTATAAAGCTACTTGAAACAAACATGCAAGATATTACATTTGAACGAAAAACCTTCTCAGAACTGAACTCCCAATTAAAACGGGATTTAAATGATAATGGAAGCCCAACGCCGAATGTGGGAGATTCAAGATGCTTCAAATATCAGGTCAGAAATGAACTTGCTTTTTTTTTTTTAACAGAGTGGTACACTTGCAAGGACTGGCTGCCCTACAAGAAGCCAACGTTACGGTACCCCCTGCTTGCTGTTCTCTACTTGTGACAATATGTGGATAAAAATTGGATATTGTGACTTGAAAAAATACCAAGAAGCCTCCCCAAACATGAAAGATATATTAGTAAATAGGGAAGAGTTAAAACTAGTTTTAATAGAATTGAAGCATATTTTAGGTTTATATTTTCCTGATTTTATGTTGCTCTTTGAAGGACAGGGCACTTTTTTTCAATCGGGGCGGAAGAAAAATCCAGATTCCACACAGGAAAGCCACAAAGCCACTACTCCACCTTGCTGCCCTATGAGGAGTGCATATCCTTAAACAGGGTCATGTGGTAATACTTTTCCCATACTGTAAGATTTATATATATGGTGTATGGATGCACTCAACCCCTCAAATATGACGACTTTCACTGAAAGTATTGTAAAACTATTTTGGATGTTCCTGCAAGAACCCTTTTCCCCTCTTTGTCTTACAAAAGTGAGGGAACTTTTAAGATTCTGTTTGTCTGCCATTTGGAGTTTTCCCGCAATGCAACAGTGCAGTCGCTATGGGAACTGGTACATGAATTACCATCTGTATAATCCCTCCAACCCACCCACACACTTCACTGTCTTTACAGATAGAACAACAGAGAGAACATGCAACATTCAAGGAAGCAAGACAGAAGATGTATGATGGATAAGGAGGAAAGTGGCAGGGGCATGTTGCCCCCTCTGATACATTCTCTGAGTAGGTACCTGCAAAGAAGAAACGATGGCGAGAAAGATCGAGGGGAAGATTTCAAAATGTTGCAAAAGAGACAGGAAGGATAGCAGAAAGAAAGAGTGAAGAAGTGAAATGTAATGCTTGTGTGGATATTGATGAGTGTGTGCACGTGAAAGACAGGAGGGAGAAAGGATTAGGAAAAATGTGCTTTGTTTCCACATTGAATAAAACAATGTTGCCAAATGGTTGCCATCGTGAAAGAGTCTGATGAGGGCAAATGTTTTTAAGGTTATAAAATACAATACTTTGGTGTGTTAGAAAAGTACATATAGTTGTACTTGCCATATTGCTGTTTTGCAAGGTCTTCAACAGGGACATTATGAAATATTTTTCCCAATTTGTTTCCCAACAGTGGCGGCACGGTGGCCGACTGGTTAGAGCGTCAGCCTCACAGTTCTGAGGTGCGGGGTTCAATCCCCGTCCCCGCCTGTGTGGAGTTTGCATGTTCTCCCCGTGCCTGTGTGGGTTTTCTCCGGGTACTCCGGTTTCCTCCCACATCCCAAAAAAAACATGCATTAATTGGAGACTAAATTGCCCGTAGGCATGACTGTGAGTGCGAATGGTTGTTAGTTTCTATGTGCCCTGCGATTGGCTGGCAACCAGTTCAGGGTGTACCCCGCCTCCTGCCCGATGACAGCTGGGAAAGGCTCCAGCACGCCCGCGACCCTAGTGAGGAGAAGCGGCTCAGAAAATGGATGGATGGATGGATGTTTCCCAACAAATTTAAACATATTAGCATGAATACAACATATTTGAGTGAATGGATAAAAGGAAGCAGAATATGATTCATTCGCAGCACGAGACAAACACAGACCTGTCTTTGTTTTCAGCAAAGCCTGAATTGGCTGAATTGTCATTGTAGTGTATGGTTTCTGCAATGTCTTTTCATGAGTTGCCATCTTTATATAGTTTTGCTGTGATCTGAAATTTGAATCACTGGTGAATGTCGTTGCAACATCACAGATTTAAGGCGAATCAAAATTCCATGCTGTACCACAAAAAATACATTTCCGGGTACCAAGCACAGCCTCTCAAATATCCACACACTCTTCTTTAAGTCGTCTCGCCTGCTTCTTCTCTTTGTATTACTCGAGTATAGCAACAGCGACCAAGAGCCAATCGGCTTCTTCCTTGAAAATCGCGGCATGATGGTTGTGGGTCACTAAAATAATACCATATATGCGGCCGCTCAAAACTTTGTTTCCCCATAAGAACAACTTGGGTCACAGTTTTTCCATTGCAGTGAGTTGGCAGGTGTGCAAGGGCCAGTTGTTGACTGTTATTTGTCTGTGATCATCCAGGTCAGGCTTATTCAGCCACATTGCTTGGTGTGCTTCAGGCCTTATATGCTGTCTCTTTCAGGTTCCCCGTAATTGAGTATAATTTAAATAACTGAGTACCGATGGCACAAAAACAAAATATATTTAAACAACGCTTGAGGCCCAGTGTAATACGTATACAAGACAATTTAATACAATGTTCACCATGGACACCCAAATTAAATGTACACTATGGCCATTTTATTAATGTTACATATGAATGCGGAATCTATAGTACAATTCACAATTCATTCAGTTGAGTTCCAAGTGGTTACACCGATGCTGTATGGGTGATGTAAATCCCTGCTGGTCGCGGTACATCACAGGTGCATTATTACTAAGCTTCAGCAGTGAAGCATTAAATTTGAGGACAGAGACAAACAAAATAAATGTGTCATTGCTTTTTTATACTCTACAACAGCAATGTTTTCTAGCTATCGCTTATGTTCTCCTCATAACTCTAGCCAACAGACTTGTGCAGAGATTATCATTTTATTATACTAATTTAAATATAGATGTAAATATACCCGAAAATATATAATACCCGAAATATAACACTTCTAGAGCATGTCTTGGTGTTGGTGTTACATGAGCTGGCACACTGTATACTGTATGTCTTATTGCGAGGCACATAATTTGTTCTTTGGAGTCAGGAGCTTCAAATCCAGTTTCAAATCCACTTTCAGAGCCAGTATTTTTGTAGTTAATACAGTCATAATGCTTGACTGGCGACCAGCCCAAGGTGAACAGTAGCAACCATAGCTTGAATGGTGCCCTGCGTGGGAACACACATATGTGAGAACATACAAAACAAAGGCCAAAAAAAATAAAAAAATAAATTGAGAGAACCATACTGCAATAATAAGATATTTGAGCTGTTGAGGTACATGGCAGTGCATCATCTTCAGTAGCAGATGATTCTCCAAAGTATTTAACAAGTGTTCCTGATGTTGCATGAAAACGCAAAATAATTTTGATGTGAGCCATGTATGGATTGAGCATGTAAATTAACAAGTTACTGTGTTCAATGATCAGGACAGGAATCAATTTAAGTATCAGTGCAGGAATCGTATCAATAAACAGTAAGACAGAGGTCCCAAATGCACATTGAACATCTTTACTGTTCAGCTTTCAGTAGACTAACACCTCTACACAATACCATCAACATTTTTCCAAGAATACTAACAATCTTACTTTGATGTAACGTCAATTAATTTAAACAAAAAAAAAAGTAGAGAACATCACAACTTGCAATCGTTGATTGGCAAGCAATAACAAGACATCCGTTGCTAATTAGCCTCTGTCACTTCCTCCCAACACCGAGCTAACGTTATCTTCTCCAAGTACAGAGATTTTCCAAGAAGAAGATCTGATGAAGATGAAGATCTAAAAAATCTTTGATGTGGATAACTCATCACTTCAACACTTATTAACAAAACCCTTGAAGAACCCTTTTAACATCTCCATAAATCCACAAGGGGGCCGTAATTCACCATACAAATGGCAATGAGAGGTAAACGTCATGATGCCAATAGAAAACCATTTCACTAGAAAAATCATAGAAAGACACCGACATGCTCCGACACCACAAGAAACAGCGAGATTTCCCAGACAACACTGTGAGATCAGATTATCAACCCCAAGACTTAATTTCCTCCTCATCCACTATTTTTTCCACATTTTGTGGGGCTGATTATTATTGACTACTTTATTCCAATCCCTGCTGACACCAAGGTACCATCCTGGAGCCACTAAAAGATTTCATCGACGGAATTTTCGACTACCCAGCTCACCCGATGCCCGTATTCAATTCCTCTCCTCCATTGACAAGAAGTTTTCACTTCTCGATTTATTGCTCAAGGAGCTTAAGGAACGCAAAACCATCGTGGAGTTCATGTAACAGCAAATCAAAGAGCTAGTAGAAGACAATGCAGAACTTAATACAGCCATGAAAGTGATGACAACTGAGGGTGAAGCTCTCAAGAAACAAAGCAAAAAAATCAAAGAAGCAATGTTGGACGTAAGAGTCAAGAAGCATGCGGAATAACCTCATCTTTTCCGGCATTGCAGCAACGAGTACACCTGATAATCCAGAGGCTCAAGTAAAAAACTTCATGTCGACAGCGCTGAAAATCCCGAAGGAGACACTTGCTAACATTACCTTCCACCGAGTACACAGACTAGGAGGACCGCGAGCAGGGAGTCATCCCTGTCCAATCACAACAACAACCATCATTAATTTCTTTATAGTTATGTTTTCTTTAATGATAATGCTTTTCTGAAATGCTTGACAGTTTAATTTGAATCCCATTAAAATAAAATTGTGTTTCACCTGGTCCTTCATGTTTTCTTTAAAGAATTGTACACATCTTACAAATTCTGCCTGGGTAATAAAACATATGAGCACAACTGTGTGTTTTCTCATTTACTCTATAAAAATAGGGCAGTCACAATTCACAGTCATGTGAATTTCAAAATAAGACCAAGTAAATTAAAAAAAAGTATTACGTGTTCAAATAAAGTGCTTAACTTCAGAATAATTATTTGAAAAAACTAACAAAATATAGATAATACAGTGGTAATGGAAGGTTTTCAGACCCCATTTCAATTTGTCACTGTTATATTGCAGCCCTTTGTTAAAATCATTGAAGTTAATTTTTTCCCTCCTTAATGTACACACAGGACCCCATATTGACAGAAAACCACCGGAATTGTTGAAATTTTTGCTGATTTATTAAAAAAGAAAAACTGAAATATCACGCAACCATAAGTATTCAGACCCTTTGCTGTGGCACTCATATATTTAATTCGGGTGGTGTCCATTTCTTCTGATCATCCTTGAGATGGTTCTACATCTTCATTGGAGTCCAGCTGTGTTTGATTATACTGATTGGACTTGATTAGGCAAGCCACGCCCCTGTCTGTATAAGACCTTACACCTCACAGTGCATGTCAGAGCAAATGAGAATCATGAGGTCAAAGAAACTGCCTGAAGAGCTCAGAGACAGAATTGTGACACGGCACAGATCTGGCCAAGGTTACAAAAAAAATTCGACTGCACTTTAGGTTCCTAAGAGCACAGTGGCCTCCGGCAAAACTGAGCAATTGGGGGAGAAGAGGCTTGGTGAGAGAGGTAAAGAAGAACCCAAAGATCACTGTGGCTGAGCTTCAGAGATGCAGTCGGGAAATGGGAGAAAGTTCTAGAAAGTCAACCATCACTGCAGCCCTGCACCAGTCGGGGCTTTATGGCAGAGAGGCCCGAAGGAAGCCTCTCTTCAGTGCAAGACACATGAAAGCCCGCATGGAGTTTGCTAAAAAAAACACCTGAAGGACTACAAGATGGTGAGAAATAAGATTCTCTGGTCTGATGAGACCAAGACAGAAATTGTTGGTCTTAATTCTAAGTGGTATGTGTGGAGAAAACCAGCCACTGCTCATCACCTGTCCATTACAGTCCTAACAGTGAAGCATGGTGGTGGCAGCATCATGCAGTGGGTGTGTTTTTCAGCTACAGGGACAGGTAGACTGGTTGCAATCGAAGAAAATATGAATGCGGCCAAGTACAGGGATATAATGGACGAAAACCTTCTCCAGAGTGCTCAGAACTTCAGACTGGGCCGAAGTTTCACCTTCCAACAAGACAATGACCCTAAGCACACAGCTAAAATAACGAAGGAGTGGCTTCAGACCAACTCCGTGACTTCTTGAATGGCCCAGCCAGAGCCCTGACTTCAACCCAATTGAGCATCTCTGGAGAGACCTGACAATGGCTTTTCACCAACGTTCACCATCCAACCTGACAGAACTGGAGAGGATATGCAAGGAGGAATGGCAGACGATCCCCAAATCCAGGTATATATACATATATATATATATATATATATACACACAACCCCAATTCCAATGAAGTTGGGACTTTATGTTAAACATAAATAAAACAGAATACATCCATTTTCTGAGCCACTTCTCCTCACTAGGGTATCGGGCGTACTGGAGCCTATCCCAGCTATCATCGGGCAGGAGGTGGGGTACACCCTGAACTGGTTGCCAGCCAATCACAGGGCACATACAAACAAACAACCATTCACACTCACATTCACACCTACGGGCAATTTAGAGTTGTCAATTAACCTACCATGCATGTTTTTGGGATGTGGGAGGAAACCGGAGTGCCCGGAGAAAACCCACACAGGCACGGGAAGAACCTGCAAACTCTACACAGGTGGGGCCGGGAATTTAACCCCGGTCCTCAGAACTGTGAGGCTGACGCTCTAACCAGTCGTCCACTGTGCCGCCAAATCAAATTTACTTTTAAAAAATATTAAGAGGTAAATCTGAGACCAAGATCACAATATAAAAACTAAGGCTGGCTTCAGAAGGGGGCTGTGGTGAACCAGCCTCCAGGTGAGCAAAACTTACGTCCATATATTGTCATCATATGAAGTCATTGAGCTGTGCTTTTTCTGGTCCCTCACCTTGGACCTGTTTTCCCTGTTTTTTTTTTTTTTTTAATCCTGATTGAGACATAAAGGCCAAGAGAACTTTGCTCTTGGCATCATTGGGAGGCACAAACCCCTCCACCTTGATAAGTTGACAACTTGGGCAGACCTATACACATTTATTATTGTAAATCTTCCATTTATGTTATTTATTATCTGCTCTGCAATTTCTTCTACAAATGTATCTCATCACAGAATGTCGATTGAATATTGTGTTCATAATTACTACAGCTTTTCTTTTACCCCTTCTTTTCAAAGTATGCCCACTATCCTTGAGACGTGATGTTGGTATTTCCCTGCATTGGCATGCCCGTTTCTTGTCATATTTCCCCTTCCATCAACTCTTTCTTGCGTCTACTCTTTCCGCTTCTCTCATCTCAGTCTGGTCTGAATGAGAGTGGTGATGTCTTGCTGAATCATGTGTCCGTGTGGCGGTAAAAATTCTAAGGTTGAAGTACAAATTCATCCTTCAAATCCAAAGAAGTGGCAACCCCAATAATCTTGTGAAATATGACGCTGGTAGAGGGCAGTATTATTATCCTATTATTTCCTATTATTATCATTCTACTTATGTGTCAAAAGGCACTCGTCAAAAATGCTTGTCGGGCTCGATTGTTGTGCTTGTGTCGTCGTAATAAATTCAAATATGCCTTTCATTTGTGATATGCAGGGAATAAAGGCTCAGTTAATAGTTATAACATTATCTTTTTCACTTTACAATGGGAACATATCATGTTGATTCAAGATATGCTATTTTGTTTTCCAGTCATTTAGCCATTTTATATCCTGCTAATCCTCATAAGGGTCTTGTCTTGATGATTAAGTCTAGATGACCCTAACATGCATGTTTTTAGAATGTGGGCGAAAGCCACAGTACCTGGAGAAACCCATGCATGCTCGGGTAGACCATGCAAACTCCACAGTTTAAAAAAGGTTTGTGACCCCTGCCCTAATTGAATGTCAGAAAAGTAAGACCTCTATGAAGTTATTTAAAATGTATATATTTATAGAAGTTATTAGTTTTTAAGATCTTGCAGTAACCCTGATTTTTAATGTGTTTCTTGCTATTTATTTATTTTGTTATATAAACACATGCACACACGGTGAGTCAGATGCCAGTCAGAGATGATTGCCGTCATGTTTTCATGATGCAACCTTGCTTCCTGTTGAGCCAGGAGGAGGCTAACTGTCACTGTTGGAAGCCAAAAGATTTACAGGCCAATTACTCCACTGAAGTATGAAGCTGAGTGTGAGCCAAGTGACATGAGGTCATTGTCTCAGTCAGACAGCTTACAGTGGGCTAATCACCCCAAAAGTCTTTTTACTCTGTAAACGAAAAGTGATAATCACACCAGGGATGGTTGCAAGATCAGTTCCCATCTATTAATGAAGCCCTCAATGGAAAGGCCAGAAAGTCCTTGGTCCATCTGGTTCTGAGTTGCACGTAAAATACCCTGTAGAATTTAGGTCTAATTTTATGCAAATTAGATTGCCTGCAAAGACAGAGAGCTACTTCAAGAAGATTGTGAAGAAAGTTTGTATAGGATCAAGCTGGAGCTGATGCTCCTTTTTGCTCATTTAGCTGTCGGGACTCAACAAGGAAGAGTAACTTGTTGCGACTTGGTGGTTGCATCTCAGACCTGATGAAGTTTTCATTTTTGCACGAATAGGAATGGGCTCTTTGGGGAGGAAAAAATCACTGACTGCTTCTGCAGTGTGCCAAATGAACACAGTTGTGCCTTGAGATAAGACTGACTTGACTTACACGTTTTTTTTTAGATTCAAACTGTCAATAGATGTTTTTTTTTGTTTTTTTTCTTTGACTTGCAAGGACAAACTTGAGATATGAGGGCTGTATGGTGGCACGTGACTTAACTTATTTCACAACAAGCATCAGTTTGGTAGATAATTAACAGTTCTTCAAAAAAAAGGCCAAGTGCTTGATTCAAGCTGTTTTGTTGGCATGCTCATTTTAAGATTACTGTCAAACTAAACATAATAGGAAGAGAATCACACTTTGTGTATTTAAAACATCCTCCGCTAGAGTAATGCTAACATACAATAGGAAACACCATAACAATTAGCATCTATGTGTCCGTGTTGTTATCGTTTTTAAAAATAGTTTTAATTTAAAATTTTTTATTTTTTAAACCTGTCCTGTTCAGTTGCATGGCCTTGCAGAATGGTGGATCTGTATGTAGCTGGAGTAGTAGTAGCTGGAGCTGGATTGGGGGTGGGGGACGGGACACCCGGTGAGGACATGCAATAACTAACCAAGAGAACAAGATAAGGGATTTGTTACCATTTAAGCAGCGGATATATGAGCACAAACATAACAGGTCAACAGATAATATAACAATACTCATAGGCATGTATTCTGTATCCTATGTGAAGAACTACTAATATTACTAATGTACTGAGAAGCTGAGAGAAGAGCAGTCATCATTTCAGAATATCTGTCTGTCTTATGGGGCGGCACGGTTAGAGCGTCAGCTTCACAGTTCTGAGGACCCGGGTTCAATCCCCGGCTCCGCCTGTGTGGAGTTTGCATGTTCTCCCCCTGCCTGCGTGGGTTTTCTCCGGGCACTCCGGTTTCCTCCCACATCCCAAAAACATGCATGAATTGGAGACTCTAAATTGCCCATAGGTGTGAATGTGAGTGTGAATGGTTGTTTGTTTGTATGTGCCCTGCGATTGGCTGGCAACCAGTTCAGGGTGTACCCTGCCTCCTGCCCAATGATAGCTGGGATAGGCTCCAGCACGCCCGCGACCCTAGTGAGGAGAAGCGGCTCAGAAAATGAATGGATGGATGGATGTCTGTCTTATACAGACTCCAGGTGACCAAGATACACACACCAGAATGAGCATCTCAATGTGCATTGAAGGAGAAACTGTGAAAAAACCTGTTTATTCATTATATATATATAATGTGCAAGTTCTCCTACTTAAAAAGATGAGAGGCCTGTAATTTTCATCATAGGTATACCTCACTTATGAGAGACAAAATGAGAAAAAAAAATCTAGAAAATAACGTCTAATTTTTGAAGAATTTATTAGCAAATTATGGTGGAAAATAAGTATTTGGTCCATAACAAAAGCTCTTCTTTCCATGTCGCCGGTAGTTCTTGCAAGTCCACGCAGCGTTGGAATAGTTTTCCAAGGATCTGATTAAGTTTGTTCCCTCCCGCTTTAACCATTTCAATAGAAATTTCATCCAGACCACAAGCTTTTCCGCCCTTAAGTGAACTAATAGCATTTTCAACCTCTTCATTCAGGATACATTGAACTGGGTCTGCTTCTAGCTTTCCAGTAATCATTCGGTGAGGGTCACTGTCTAGGTTTGTACAAAATTCTTTAACTCGTACAATTTCTTGCCGGCTGTGACATATCGTTCCAGCTTCCATTTTCAAACCCAAAAATATTTTCTTGTGGCGAATTAATGCACGTTTTAAGTTTTTTATTCCATGTCCCGCTTCAAGCGTTTTCTGAACAAGCCAAACATTGTAAGTTCTCAATTCTTCTCGTATCTTTTTCCGAATCGTCTTGCACAATTCAACATATTAAATTTTGTTGATAATGCTGCCCCTTTTCTTTATTTCTCGTTGCTTTTTCATTCAGTAGCTATAGATATTCTGGATGTTGTCGTCTTTCTCGTTGCTGTTAACGCTTTCTCATAGAGATGGTACATGTGGCGATTCTATCAGAAACACTTTTGACGCTAGTAACGTAATTGGCGATACTTTTATTAATAATGAAACCAACTCCACCATTGCATCCGCTTTCTGATCCTCTGTAATAAAACAGATGGCCATTAGCGAGAGTCAACATAGCTTCATTTTTCCGACGTATTTCATCAAGTCCAATTAGATCCCATTTAATGGCTTCTAGCTCATGTTGTAGCTCTTCTAATTGAGAATTGTCCTTTAGCGTTCGCACGCTGAGCGTCCCAAAAATAAGATTTTGTGCGTTATGTCTTTTTTGCTTCTTTCTTGCTACTTGTGAAGATTGTCTTTTGGTTTGACTTAAAATGTTTGTAGGAGTAACAGTATTCTGGTCTAGCATAGCCAAATCCGTTGTCCGTGAACAGCCATAATTAACCCGGGGATTCTTAGCAACCTCTGCCGCTAAGCTTGTCTGCCCACTGCCGTAGGCAGAGGCTCTTTGGCCTCTGGGGAATGAGGGCCGTGTTTTTTTGTTGTACTGCCATGAAGAAGGAATAGCCCCTAATCTGCCACGCTGGCCCAATGCGTGTTGGCAGATTGCCCAAATTTAGTCCCGTAGTTTTACCTATCGTTAAGCCCCTAAGCAACAACAACACGTTGGGCATTTAGGGGATATATATATATATACATGATATGGTTTTATTGTGCTGTTCTTAATTCATTGTTCTTGTTTATGTACTTCTTGCAACTGGCCCCACAAACATATGTCTTGTACAAAGTAGTTTATTCTTTTTTTCAAATTAAAAAAAAAGTTTTTTCTTCTGTGTTGTCTGCTGAGGCTCAATATGCATTTGGACCTGGAAGCTGTAAATAAAGTGCCTGCTCCGGGATCAATAAAGATGTCTGAATATAAAATAACTGGGCACTGGGCACTTCCTCAAATCACAAAACACTATTACTTTGATGAGGTTTAAAAAACAACCCACTGTACTACACAATTTGGTTTAAGGGTGGATCTTCCTGGAGGGACCAAATCTCAAGCTGTGATATCACATTAGTCATTCATTTATTCATCTTTCGTCCATATAAACAAACAACCATTCGTACTCATATTCACACCTACGGCCAATTTCAAATCTTCAATTAACCTTGCATGTTTTTGGGATGTGGGAGGAAATTGGAGAACTCTTAGAAACGCAAGAACAGGGAGAACATGCAAACTCCACAGAGGTGAGGCCGGATTTGAACCTGCAACATCAGAACTGTGAGGCAGATGTGCTAACCAGTTATCCACCGTGCCCGCCAAAACAGTTTAAGTCCCATGTAATTATGCCATTCCTGTATGTTTTTATAAAGTATAATATATAATACAGTGCTATTTTTTGTATTAAAAACACATTATAAATGTTTGTTGTTGTTTTGTTTGGGGAGGAGGCTGGAACAGATTAAAGGCATTTCCATTCATTTCAATTGGGAAAGATGATTTGAGATTCGTGTTTTGAGTGACGAGTGTAACAGAGTGTACAGAACTCCAATCTCAAGGCACCACTGTACTTTCAACATTATTATGAAGGTCTTTTCGCAATTATTGGATACCGATCAAAAGACTGATTTCCTATTATTTTAAATGCATTCATCAATTACATATTGATTATCTTATCTAAATTTTTGTTTATGGAGTAAATTCACATGGATTAAACTAATACACTATTGCACAGACATGCTTTGTCCAGTCATCCACCGTGCCACTCCACTTCACCATTTACTAAATTTAGAGACTATTGTGATGTATGGAAAAGAAAATACAAACGTATTTACAGTCAGTCAACAGTGAATACAAAAATGCATTCTGGTGTTAAAATACACCTGTTTGATATGCCAACATGGAGATTTGCTCAGTTATTATGTCACTGTTTATGTACAGTGTCTGTCATGACCTTGATCAGTTGGATGGCTGCCTGTTCCCTCCTGCTTTACATTGTTGGGTTTTGTGGCGGTGGGGTGGGGCCTCTGGAAATTATCCTGAGGGTTCTCCTTTGAACCTTCCTAGGAGTGTGGCTTGCTGTTTGCTGCATCCCAACAAGAGTACTCCAGCATACCTCAAATAGGGCCTGACGAAGATGGTATAGATGTTCATTAGATCTTCAACTGGGAGGCTGCGTCTGGCAAGGACGGTCAGGGAGTGAAGTCATTTGGAGGCATTCCTCACCGTGTGCACCACATGGGTGTTCCCACTGTGCTACACTGAAAAGTATTGTTATCATGAAAGGAGGACAACTACAGCAATTAACAGAACAAAATGAAGAAGCCATGTTGAACACTAAAACTATAGTGAAATGTCATCGTAAAATATCGGAATAAGTGCTTGGTTGCTACAACGCCTCGGACCCGACTCTTCTGTTGCACCTTCAGTAACAACTTGGGATGTGCAAGTCCTTCTGTGCTGGTTCCCAGCCTTTCTCTTCTCCTTTGCGTTGTTTGTGATGTCGAAAGTGCCTGCTTTTCGTTTGATCTTTCTGTGGCTCTCCTTGGCCACCACTCTTTCAATTCTTCCTTCCTGTGTGCTACGCAAGCTTAACTTTTGTCCCTCCTCCGTGTGATGCCAACTAATTTGCATTATCGGGGACTTTTGTTATTGCGCCTCCGGAGAAGCGCAGTTCACAGCTGCTCGTGGCCTCATTTAGCGAAAGGGGGGTCACACAAACATCACACAGCATGCACCATGCATGAAACAAAGGTTGGTCAACGCAGTGAGACCGGACCAGTCAAGCAGGTCCAACCTCCGTGACAGCATCCTCGCTACACCAAGTCCACCAACGCAAATGCTCAATCAAGGCACCGACAAAACCGAATGCGCTACTTCACCGCAAACTAATAACATCCATTCCATCCATTATCTGAGCCACTTATCCTCACAAGGGTCGCGGGAGCGCTGGAGCCTATCCCAGCTATCATCGGCCAGGAGGCGGGGTACACCCTGAACTGATTGCCAGCCAATCGCAGGGCACATATAAACAAACAACCATTCGCACTCACATTCACACCTATGGGCAATTTAGAGTCCACAATTAACCTACCATGCCTGGAGAAAACCCATGCAGGTACGGGGAGAACATGAAAACTCCTCACACAGGCGGGGCCGGGGATTGAACTCTGGCCCTCAGAACTGTCAGGCAGACGCTCTAACCAGTCGTGCACCATGCCTAATAACATAACGAGCGAAATAAAATGCATCCACAGCACCCCGACCGGTGATGCTTGGAACCTTAGTACTATCAAGACACAACTTCGGAAATTCCAGTCCAAAATTCCCACCACACAACAACGCATGGCAAACAAAGTAACCAATTCCTGGTCGCTAAGCAACACGCTAAAAGTAACCATTTTAGTTGTCGACATTTGTAGTGCAGCTTTAAACCAAAATAGGCAGGCAATAAACACGCTGTTGTCTGTGCTCACACACAAATTTTCTGGAAAGGAATGGCTGAACCGAACATTGACCAAGCTAAGGCTGTGCAACCCATCCCCCAACCCCCGACCGAACTCCTTCCAGGACCTCCTCGCTTCCTTTTAATACCTAGGCTAAGGTTTCTTTCCTTAGTCAAGACTAGAACCCCTGCCTTTCACCTCTAATATTTGAGTAGGTTCCACACCTAACAGTAGGTTTTTCTCTTTTTTTCTCTTCTTTTTTTCAGAGATTCCCTCTGTTTTGCTAAGGAGCTGGGCTGTATTTTGTTTTTGGTACCTCTTTTTGCTTCTCCCGCTTTCCTATCTGATATCCTATCAAATATTTTTCATGAATGTTGACGTATTTTTTTTTTTTTCGTTCAACTTTGCAATATTGTGACCTCAAAGCATAAATACACCTACATTGACATTTATACCCACATATAGACACACACCTTAAATAAGAAGTTGTCGTGCCGAAAACAGGCAGGAAGAGAGATGGTCATATTCTCCCAACGAAGTGTGTCAAACAACTTCCCATTTTCTTCTCCTGCCTTTTTTTGTTTTTATTTTTCTGCATCCCTTTTCTTCTTCAATCAAACCTGATTCGTTTTCCTCCTGAGATGCGCAGAAAAAAGACCATCCCCAAAGACCAACGAACCTACAGTAATGAGTACCACAACAAGCGTTGCTAGGATGTACAATATTAGTGCCTAGTGATCCCGCGTAGATTTCATTAAATTTCCTTCTATAAAATTCCACTGTGTTGTGTTTTGTGCGTGTTTTAAGTTTAACAATTCGCCTCTGTAATCTAGAACTCGTATTTTCTTACTGTAGCAACCTTCAGATTGTGAGACTGATAAGAAGTTTTTTGTCACTTTATCCTAAATTTTATACATACAAAAAAGAGACGTGGTGCCCTTTCGAGACAAAATTAGTTTGAGTCTGATGGTAAACGTCTATCGGAAGTGAATGCAGATGGTCACCGGCGACAAATTTATTTCTTAAATAATTTACCTTTTATCCAATACCAATATATGCTACATGTATATGTTGTAATGTTTCATACTGTAAATAAAACTGACAATACATTATTTTATGTTACAAGAGCGACATAACGCCACATTGAATAAATTAAAAATCCATCCATCCATCCATTTTCTGAGCCGCTTCTCCTCACTAGGATCGCGGGCGTGCAGGAGCCTATCCCAGCTATCATCAGGCAGGAGGTGGGGTACACCCTGAACTGGTTGCCAGCCAATCGCAGGGCACATACAAACACACAACCACTCACACTCATATTCACACCTACGGGCAATTTAGAGTTGTCAATTAACCTACCATGCATGTTTTTGGGATGTGGGAGGAAACCGGAGTGCTTGGAGAAAACCCACGCAGGCACGGGGAGAACATGCAAACTCCACACAGGCGGGGCCGGGGATTTAACCCCGGTCCTCAGAACTGTGAGGCAGACACTCTAACCAGTCCCCTACCGTGCCGCCTAAATTAAACATCAAAACATAAATAAATCAATAAATAAGCTGTAAATATTTTGTCACTGGAAACTATTCAAACAGGGGTTTCGGGAAAAGTTGATTCGTATGAGAGAGTTACTGTATAGCTCAATCTATGCGTATGTATCGATGTAATCAATGAAACTTATCGTGTTATATCCTGAATATATTGGGCCAGTACCGGTTTTGACAGAGCCACCACAACTTGGCTCATGGTGGCTCTACAGGGCCACCACTCTAAAAGGTTTAATTTTGGAACTTTGAAGTAGGCGTTGGTCGACGTGGACCAACAGTATTGATACCATGGTTGGCACTTTGCCGTCTATAGCCATTGATCAGGAGTGAGTGGCTCAGAGAAGGGGAGTTGTGGTACTGAATTTTGTGAGGTATGCATGCAGGTTGTTGCAGGCAAACAACACTGTTGAATATAATATTTCCGAACCATGGAGTGTTCCGTTATATTCCCAGGTGGAATGTAAGTGAGATGGGCCTCCAATCCTTTACAGTGCAAGGATTTTTTTTTCTGCTTCACTGATGGTGTAGTGGTACATTCGCCTGATTTGGGAGTACGAATGGTTGTCCGTGTCTATAGGTGCCCTGCGACTGGCTGGCGACCAGTTCAGGGTGCAGTCCATCTTTCGCCCGAAGTCAGCTGGGATCCGCCCCAGCACCCCACACCCCTGAACAGGATAAGCGGTATTGAGAATAGATGGATGGATACATGGGACACACACTGGAGACCTTCCAGGCAGCTGGGTGGGTTTCATGGACACAGGAGGTGTTTACAACATGAGCTGTGATGAGAGCCAAATCTTCAGGATTTTCCTTCAGCAACAATGGTGGTATGTCGTCAGGCCTTCCGGCCTTGCGGGGGTTTAGTTTCTTGATGGCTTGCTTTATTTGGCCAGTGCTGTAGACCTCAACCTGTCCATTTGATCGTGATAGTGGGAAATGACTGTTGGTGGTGCGGAGGGAGTTGATTGTGATAAAGGCAAGATTGGTGGAAGCAGACATTAGGAGCCCATGTCTCAGCAAAATGGCAGTTAAGGGCCTCTCTCACTTTGCTCCCCTCCACACCATCAGTCTGTATTTTGCCATTTGTGTTTTGTCTTTCTCAAGCTCTTATTTAAAAAAAAATCCCACCACTCCGCGGAGTTTTCTTTTATCAGATATTTGATTTGTAGCAACTCTTCTTTGCCGCTCTAATGAGTCTCTCTACTTCATTTGTTATCACGCTCCACTTGTGTGTTTTACATCATTAATGGCAGACTAGATGTTCCCTGTCATCCATGGGTTATTTACGGCACTTTTTTATTTCCCTACATGGAGCATACAGATGTTAAGGGCTGTTAGGACGATGGAGTTAAAAATTCCCACCATGTCCTCAATGTCAAGTCTGTCATAGTCAGACCACGATGTAGGGCCCCTATTAATATGGCCCAATTTACATTTCACCTCCTCTCCTGCCTGGGTTTGACTGCTGGAAAGCAACAAACATTTGTGGTCACTGGAGCCAAGTAGAGCCCATGTAAGGGGGGTCTTAAAAAAGCTGTAAAGGTTGGTTATAAACAAATCAAGGTTTGAATTTCCCCTGGTTTCTTCTGTAATTACTCATCTCGTCTTCCTCTTAATGTTATACTGGGAAGATTATTTATTTACTGTTTTGTGTTGCACACCACACAAAAAACGCGTTTGTGTGTGGTCTACACAAGAGCCACGCAAACAGTGCGGCATCACTTGAGCTGTGGGTGTGGGATGGCGCCATGCCTTGGTCAATTTTATCATATCTAGTGTGTACAGTAGATAATCCACAGTCTTTTGTTTTCAGGTTTTTTTTTTCATTTGCCCACGAGGGTGATAGTGTTGCCACAACAACGGGAGCGAGACTGCACTGGAGAGGGTGTATCTCTACCCAGATTTAATATTTACTCAGTTCCAGTTTATCAACTTTGTATATCAACTTGCGTTACAAGTGAGGATCTTAGGTAGTTGTACCTGTTAAAGCTGCACTTGCAGGTTTTTATTTCCGCTTAAATGAGTGTAGACACCTGTTCCTGTTGTCTCTGGTTTGTGGGAGGTTACCATCCCTCGATGGTGTAGATATTCCTGCATTTTAATTTACAACCACTTTAGCCCCTTGGCAGCTTCTGGTGTAGTTAATTCCCAGATTCTGGACTAGGGTTAGGGTTTCTGGCTGCACGGCCGACTTCCCATGGTGATAAGCGGTTTCAGGTTTCCTTTAAACATGATTTCTGTCCTTCACGGCAAAGAATGAGTCTTTCATCTTTGTCTCATCAGATCAGAGAATTTTGTCCCTCATATTCTGAGAGTGGGTCAATCCTTCAGATGGCTTGGGCGAACTCCAGGTAGGCTGCCATGTGACTTTTACTAAGGTATAGCTGGCCACTTGACCATACAGGTCTGAATAGTGAATTACTGCAAAGATAGATATTTTCTGCAAGGTTTATATTTTCTGCAAGGTTTTCTCTTTCCACATCAGAACACTGGAGCTCTGACCATCAGCTTCTTGGTCACCTCCCTGACTAAGGCCCTTTTCCCCTAATCACGCACCCCACCTGGCCTGGTCATCTTCCCTTTTCAAACCATTGTATATATCCATCCATCCATCCATTTTCTGAGCTGCTTCCCCTCACTTGGGTTGCGGGCGTGCTGGAGCCTATCCCAGCTATCATCGGGCAGGAGGCGGGGTACACCCTGAACTGGTTGCCAGCCAATTACAGGGCACATACAAACAAACAACCATTCACACTCACACCTACGGGCAATTTAGAGTCTCCAATTGATGCATGTTTTTGGGTTGTGGGAGGAAACCGGAGTGCCCGGAGAAACCCACGCAGGCACGGGGAGAACATGCAAACTCCACACAGGCAGGGCCGGGGATTGAACCCGGGTCCTCAGAACTGTGAGGCTGACGCTCTAACCGGTCTTACACCGTGCCGCCCATTGTACACAATAGTTTGGATTTCTTTAGTGCATTTAAACATGGTGCCTGTTGTTTAATAGTGTTGAAAAAAGTATCAATATCCTGTGAGAAATAAATTATTGCGGGATGATTAGTTCATAAATTTACAATAGACATTTTTCATTTGGGCCTCAGCAGCCTATTAAAAATGACTTACAGGCAATTTACCACATGAGATAAATCTTCCATTGCATCTCAAGTAGATTGACAGCACACTGACTACCAAATAATTACAAGTAAATGAACTTCAATCCCGCAAAGACAGGCTTCATAGTGAAGGTAACAACACATTTGTAAATAACTATACAACCATGAACTACAGTATTTAATACAAAGAATATTAAAAACAAATCAAACTTTAAAAAACACCCAGTGATCTGTGGTGTCACATAACAAAAACAGAACAGCTTTAGGAGTAAAATAATAATAATAATGAGAATAAGAGAGAGAGTCTGATGACTTTGTCCTACATTGCCGTTATCTGCAACACCAATAGCAGCAATAAAGCAACAATTGTTGTTTTCTTTTATATTACTGTATTTATTACTAATTTGAGGATTTATTTTCCCACTGCCTGGCTAAAATAGCCAACACCTGCATTAAACTAAGCAAATAGGTAAGAAACTTCCATTTGATAAATATTGAAGTGATTAGCATTAGGGTGCTTTCACAACACGCACTCTTTAGTTTGTTTTAATCAAAGTCAAGTTTGTTTCCTCCCTTGTAGTGATTCCCTTTCACCGATGTGCACATAGCAAACAAACTCTGGTGCGCCCCAATCCAATGATTTACTTTTTAAAATGTTGATACTAACATAGCCCAGGCATGTCATACCACCAGCGGTGTTGATGTTACTTTATCAACTCAGTTGAGTTGTTGTGTGTCTCCTTTCTTCAAACACCGTGAAGAGAGCACCACAAATGCTCCTCCCCTTTCTAAAGATAGTAAGGCAAGAAGAGGATGAGAACAGGAGAAATGAAAAGAAAGGAAAAAGAGAAAACCAAATGCTGCCCCTAAATAGGATTAGCAATGTCACTGTATCTTAACAAAACACATACTAAGTCAGATAGAAAAATTGTACGAATATATATTGTATTAATATTGTTTATGTTTATGTGTTTGAGTTTGTATTATTTTACATGGTATTATTATTATTCCCGTGACCCTAGTGAGGAGAAGCGGCTCAGAAAATGGATGGATGGATGGATTATTATTATTTTAAAATTATTATTTTTTATTTTACTGGTAAAAGTTACTTCCATGACCTACAGTTCTGTGTCACAACACAGGCCACTACAACTGCCTGGCTGCACCTTGGTATCAAAGTGGGCTGTACCCAGTGGCGATTCTGGTGGGGTTGTGTGGCGGGGGAGTGGGGGGGGGGGGGGGGAGTAAGGCCCCCCTAACACTGTGCTTAGTCTCCCCTGTGGCCTGTGGTTCAAGCTAACCCAAAACATGTAAAATATACAACCCAACTTGTTGTGGTTGATTGATGGTTTGGAATGCTTGTTTACAAACCTTGTTGATTTGTGGCTGGACTTGTCTGGGGAAATGTTCAGTCTGCACCCCCCTCTCCACCCCACCCCCCTCTCCACTGGTGGCGCCTCACAGTCATTTCCAGTTACAACCTCACACAAGAAAATACCAACCCACTCTAGTTCTGGTGCTGATGTGATCAAAGATTATAACACCCTGTCCTATTCCACAACCACTAATGATTCAATTCTTTATCCAGCTTGATCCATACCTTTCACTTTATTAATACATTTTGCTCATACACTATGCAAATGAAGAAAAAGAAATGCTGCAATGCACCCTCATACAAAATTTCATTGAAATGTAATTGATATTAACATTGTGAAGTGTAATTAGCATTATTAACTCATACATACAGCATGGTTCATAACTCTATGTGTCAATAAGGTGTCAGGAGATCTCTTGCATATGCAAAACTGTTCAATAGTCTGGCAAACGCGTCAACAACACCACTCTGACCTGGGGTGCAATCGATATATTATAATCACAATGCATCACCCGGTGGACTTCAGCATTAAAAAAAAAAAAAGCATGAAGCTATGGGTGAAGGGAACACTGAGGGAACTGAAACTCTTGATAGGAATATAATAGTAATGAAGATTGATGTTTCCGCAATCACTTGCAACCGTTACCCCGATCCAACCACAGTGATAAATATAACAGTTGAGCTGCACTTTCACTCACCTTTGCTGAGAGCAATGGATGTGATCTCGAAGACTGATTTACCACTCACTTCAATTTGGCGAGTCTGTGATTAACATTTGACATTTAGAGTCACATTTCATCCTCTGGAGTTACCACAGAACAGTTAGCACCTTGAAAACAAGTCTTTCAAGGGTTGTTGAGAAAAAGTTAGTTAATTACAACATAGAGTATGCCTTCAAATTTGAGATATATTTAATTCCAAGGGAATCCATACCATAGAACAATTACAACATAGAGTATGCGTTCAAATTTGAGATATATTTAATTCCAAGGGAATCCATACCATAGAACAAGGTTTGTCAAAAACCTTTGGGCCAAGGGACCCCTTAATGGGGAGAAATTTTACCAAAGACCCACAGGCAGTGCAACAGTTCATGCTCAAACATTAGATAGAACGGCTCTAGTCTGAGGTTACAGTGTAGGAGTATTTTAAGTATTTATCCTCTAATGTAGAGACACACCCCATCCAACAATTGGTTTGATGATTATAAGATACAAAACTACAGGCGTTAAGATACTGTGGAGAGAGGACTCTGCCAAGTGGCTGAGTCACCACTTTTGGGGTTCAGGTGCCTCAATGACCATTGTTACAACTGACTGGAACATTAACAAGGGTTATCCCACAAAACACTGTCGTTGGCTGGCAGAGGCTTAATGACGTTGGTGTCGTTTTGTATATGATAAGAGTGAAAACCATTCTTGATTTGGCATGCCTCAAGGATAAATACTTGAGTTCTACACCATCCCTTCAGACTAAAGTGCAGCTCTTCTATCTAGTCTTTAGGCATAAACTGTTGAGCCTGCTCAAATAAGAAGCAAAACATAGTCTACGACAACACTAACAGTCCAGTTGCAAAGTGCAATACACTGACTTAGATGAAGATTTACAGGCATAACTAGCATGTGTATCCCCTAAATGCCAGTGGAATTATTTATGTCTTGATATTTCAACCTAAATATTTAGGACCTGTTTAATAGAAAGGAACCAAATTGAACTCAAATAAATTAAATATTTATGCACTAGCTAGAAAAGGGCGGCACGGTGGCCGGTGGGTTAGCACAGCTGCCACACAGTTCTGAGGACCGGAGTTCAAATCCCGGCCCCACCTGTGTGGAGTTTGCATGTTCCCATATGTAGGTATGCACTTTTGTTTACACAATAGATAATTTATTGTTTTTTTTTTTTTCTTTTTGGGGGACACACCCAAACTTGAACTTGCGGATCCGCGGGAGTCCGTGGACCACAGTTTGTTAAACACTGCCTTAGAGCACTTCAGGTTGTTTTTGTCTAAAATATCCATCCATCCATTTTCTACCACTTATCCGAGGTCGGGTCACGGGGGCAGTAGCTTTAGCAGGGACGCCCAGACTTCCCTCTCCCCAGCCACTTCATCCAGCTCTTCCGGGGTGTCCTGGGTCGTCCCCGGGGTCTCCTCCCGGTGGGATGTGCCCGGAACACCTCACCGGGGAGGCGTCCGGGAAGCATCCGAATCAGATGCCCCAGCCACCTCCTCTGGCTCCTCTCGATGTGAAGGAGCAGCGGCTCTACTCTGAGATCCTCCCGGATGACCGAGCTTCTCACCCTATCTCTAAGGGAGAGCCCGGCGGAGGAAACTCATTTCCGCCGCTTGTATCCTGGATCTTGTTCTTTCGCTCGCGACCCACAGCTCGTCACGATAGGTGAGGGTGGAACGTAGATCGACCGGTAAATCGAGAGCTTCGCCTTTCGGCTTAGCTCCTTCTTTACCACAATGGATCGATACAAAGTCAGCATCACTGTGAACAAGACCCCAAGATACTTTAACTCCTCCAATTGGGGCAGGATCTCATCCCCGACCTGGAGAGGGCACGCCACCCTTTTCCTACTGAGGACCATGGTCTCAGATTTGGAGGTGCTGATTCTCATCCCAGCCGCTTTACACTCGGCTTTGAACTGCTCCAGGTAGAGTTGGAGGTCACGGTTTGATGAACCCAACAGAACCACATCATCAGCAAAAAGCAGAGGTGCAATACTGAGGCCACCAAACCGGACCCCCTCTACGCCTCGGGTGCGCCTAGAAATTCTGTCCATAAAAGTTAGGTGACAAAGGGCAGCCTTGGCGGAGTCCAACCCTCACCGGAAACGAGTCCGACTTACTGCCGGATATGCGGACCAAACTCTGACTCCGGTCGTACAGGGACCGAACAGCCTGTATCAGGGGTTTCGGTACCCCATACTCCCGAAGCACCCCCCACAGGACCTCCCGAGGGACACGGTCGAACGCCTTCTTCAAGTCCAGAAAACACATGTAGACTGGTTGGGTGAACTCCCATGCACCCTTGAGGACCCTGCCAAGGGTGTAGAGCTGGTCCACTGTTCCATGGCAAGGACGAAAACCACACTGCTCCTCCTGAATCTGAGATTCAACTTCCCAACGTACCCTCCTCTCCAGCACCCCTGAATAGACCTTACCAGGGAGGCTGAGGAGTGTGATCCCCCTGTAGTTGGAACACACCCTCCGGTCCCCCTTCTTAAAAAGGGGGACCACCACCCCAGTCTGCCAATCCAGAGGCACTGTCCCCGATGTCCATGCGATGTTGCAGAGGCGTGTCAACCAGGACAGCCCTACAACATCCAGAGCCTTGAGGAACTACGGGCGAATCTCATCCACCCCCGGGGCCTTGCCACCGAGGAGCTTTTTAACCACCTCTGTGACCTCAACCCCAGAGATATGAGAGCCCGCCTCAGAGAACCCAGACTCTGCTCCCTCTTGGGAAGGCGTGTCGGTGGAATTGAGGAGGTCTTCGAAGTATTCTCCCCACCAGCTCATAACGTCCCGAGTCGAGGTCAGCGACCACCAAAGCTGCATTCTGCTTGGCCAGCTGGTACCCATCAGCTGCCTCAAGAGTCCCACATGCCAAAAAGACCAGAGAGGACTCCTTCTTCAGCTTGACGGCATCCCTCACCATTGGTGTCAACCAACGGGTTCGGGGATTGCCGCCACGACAGGCACCAACCACCTTACTGCTGCAGCTCCGGTCGGCCGCCTCATTTGACAGCTCCGCCCCTCTCTTTACCCGAGTGTCCAAGACATGCGGCCGCAAGTCCGATGACACGACCACAAAGTCGATCATCAAACTGCGACCTAGGGTGTCCTGGATCCAAGTGCACGTGTGGACACCCTTATGCTTGAACATGGTGTTCGTTATGGACAATCCGTGATGAGCAAAGAAGTCCAATAACAGAACACTGCTCGGGTTCTGATCGGGGGGTGTGGGGGGGGGGGGGGGGGTGTTCCTCCCAATCACGCCCTTCCAGGTCTCACTGTCATTGTCCACATTGAAGTCCCCCAGCAGGAGCGCTCTCCAGCACCCCCTCCAAGGACTCCAAAAAGGGTGGGTACTCTGAACTGCTGTTTGGTCCATAGGCACAAACAACAGTCAGGATCCATCCCCCCACCCGAAGGCGGAGGGAGGCTACCCTCTCGTCCACCGGGGTGAACCCCAACGTACAGGCGCCGAGCCGGGGAGCAATAAGTATACCCACACCTACTCGGCGCCTCTCACCGTGGGCAACTCCAGAGTGGAAGAGATTACAACCCCTCTCGAGAGGACTGGTACCAGAGCCCAAGCTGTGCGTGGAGGCGAGTCCGACTATATCTAGTCGGAACTTCTCGACCTCACACACCAGCTCAGGTTCCTTCCCTGCCAGAGAGGTGACATTCCACGTACCTAGAGCCAGCTTCTGTAACCGGGGATCAGATTGCCAAGGTCCCCGCCTTCGGCCACCGCCCAGCTCGCACTGCACCTGACCCCTATGGCCCCTCCCACAGGTGGTGAGCCCATGGGAAGGGGGAACCATGTTACCCTTTCGGGCTGTGCCCGGCCAGGCCCCATGAGTGCAGGCCCGGCAAACAGGCGCTCGCCTTCGAGCCCCATCTCCAGGCCTGGCTCCAGAGGGGGGGGCCCTGGTGACCCGCGTCCGGGCAAGGGTCATAGGGGTTTTTGGAGCCGTGCTTTGTCTGGTCCCTCACCAAGGACCTGTTTGCCATGGGTGACCCTGCCAGGGGCATAAAGCCCCAGACAACTTAGCTCCTAGGATCATTGGGACACACAAACCCCTCCACCACGATAAGGTGATGGCTCAAGGAGGGGTGTCTAAAATATATATTACTTTAATCAGCCTTTTCCTATTTAATATTATGTTCATTTGCTTAAACAGCTTACTTTTTTATTTTTTTATTTTTACATCTTATTTTTGCTACTCAAATATTTTCATACACATTAAGACACACACACACACACACTGTGTTTTTGGACTGGATAGTCATTAAATATGAAGAATATGAAACTACAATTATATCGGATGACAGGAAGACAAATGCTTCATTTAACAAAAACACGGTGCCCTTTCTTCTTGTAACTTGTACATTAAAGTGTACTTGTGGAACTTATGGGATGGGTCCTTTGATTTGTCGACTGATTATCCTGTTTGGGGTCATAGAAACCTTTCCCAGCTGACATAGGGTGGGTGAGAAACTGCGTACACAGACACTGATTATTTTGAAGGGAAACTGTCTGCATATTATTGTGTTAGTGTGTGTGTGTGTGTTAGTGTTATTGTGTCAAACCGATTGAACTCCGGTCCTCAGAACTGTGAGGCAGACGCTCTAACCTGTCGTCCACCGTGCCGCCTCCTTTTCAAACATATTGGCCTTAAATATTACTTAATTTACAATGACAACTGTTCACAGGCAGGTTCACACCGATACGCAAATTAGAGCCTAACCTGATAAACATCAGCATCAACATTGGGGCAATTTAGAGTTGTCAAACAAGATTGCTGCCGGGGTGCAGACACACAATTTGCCAGGTCCTGTGCGTTTGCTTAAAAAGTCATCCAAAGATCAAATAGGACCTTGGATTATGCTATCAATGTATTCCTTTGCTGTTTGGATAACCCTCTATCTTCTGCTAAATTCAACATGTCCAAGAAAAAGGGACACTCTAACCTTGTATCCAGCCAGATGGAGTCAGCACATGCTATTCACAAGGGTACTGGACTATGGCCATGCCAGGCCACCCCCAGGTGAGCAGGAACAGGCTGTCACAGGCAAACCACTCCTGGGTGTTTTTAATCTCTTGCTGATACTTCTTTTAGCTGGTGATGTTGAACTAAACCCTGGGCCAGTGCTAGCTGGCCCTCCACCTTTGCTACCTGGGCCAACATCACTGCCAACTGGGCCTTTACCTCGAGCAGCCGGGCTAACACCACTGCTAGATCAGCTAACAACATTGCTAGCTATGCCTCCACCTCTACCGGCTGGGCCTCCACCTCTGCTAGCTGGGCCTCTACCACTGCTACCTGGGCCTTCACATCTGCTGGTTGGGGCTCCAACTCTGCTAGCTAGGCGTCCACCTCTACCGGCTGGGCCTCTACCACTGCTCCCTGTGCCAACACCACTGCTAGTTGGGCCTCCATCACTGCTAGCTGGGCCTTCACCTCTGCTGGTTGGGCCTCCACCTCTGCTGGTTGGGCCTCCACCTCTGCTAGCTGGGCCTTCACCTCTGCTGGCTGGGCTTCTGCCTCTGCTGGCTGGGTTTTCGCCTCTGCCGGCTGGGCCTCCACCTCTGCCTGTTGGGCCTCCACCACTGCAAGCTGGGCCTCCACCTCTGCCAGCTGGGCTTCCACCTCTGCTAGCGGGGCTAACACGTCTGCTAGCTGGGCCTCCACCACTGCTGGCTGATGCGGAAGCTGGCAGCGTAAAGCTATATGCAAACATTGCCAATAAAAGAAACAGGGGGCTGCCAAACCCCGCAATACTATCCATCCATCCATTTTCTGAGCCGCTGGAGCCTATCCCAGCTATCATCGGGCAGGAAGCGGAGTACACCCTGAACTGGTTGCCAGCCAAACGCAGGGCACATACAAACAAACAACCATTCGCACTCACATTCACACCTACGGGCAATTTAGAGTCTCCAATTCATGCATGTTTTTGGGATGTGGGAGGACCCGGAGTGCCCGGAGAAAACCCACGCAGGCACGGGGAGAACATGCGAACTCCACACAGGCGGGACCGGGGATTGAACCCCGCTCCTCAGAACTGTGAGGCTGAGGCTCTAACCAGTCGGCCAGTCGATAATTAAACTAAAAGCTAGAAAGAATGGCCTTCCTTGGTTAAACACATTTATTCCTAAACTGATGAAAGAACGAGATCATTCCTTGAAGTTGTCGGTCAAATCAGGATACAATAGACACCACTTTATTTCACTGAGAAATAGGGTAGTGAAAGAAATAAGAAAATCTAAAGCTGACTTTTTCATTACTGCTTTGAATAGTGCAAAAGGGAAATTCAAAAATAACCTGGAATTATATTTAAAAAAACTATTGGGTAATACACAAAATAACAAAACAAAACTAATGCAAATTCAATTAAATGGAAACATCCTGACGGAACTTCAAGTGCTGTCTGATGCTTTTAACAACTTCTTAATTTAATCTGTGTCAGAAATCTCTGCTAAATTTGCAGTAAAACAAAGGAAGGAATACCCTGGATTGTCTGCAACGCAGTTCTTTACTATTACAAATATTACTGAGACCAAAGTTATCGATTTAATTAATTCACTCAAACCATCTAAGGCAAAGGATGTTTTTGGAATGGACACGAACATGCTCAAAGATCTCGGTTCAACTCTTGCTACTCCATCCATCCATCCATTTTCTGAGCCGCTTCTCCTCACTAGGGTCGCGGGCGTGCTGGAGCCTATCCCAGCTGTCATCGGGCAGGAGGCGGGGTACACCCTGAACTGGTTGCCAGTCAATCGCAGGGCACATAGGAACAAACAACCATTCGCACTCACAGTCATGCCTACGGGCAATTTAGAGTCTCCAATTCATGCATGTTTTTTGGGATGTGGGAGGAAACCGGAGTGCCCGGAGAAAACCCACGCAGGCACGTGGAGAACATGCAAACTCCACACAGGCGGGGCCGGGGATTGAACCCGGGTCCTCAGAACTGTGAGGCTGACGCTCTAACCAGTCGTCCACCGTGCCGCCACTCTTGCTACTCCTATTGCATCAATCATTAATCTTTCAATTTCACCTGGTCACTTTCCAAAGGCCTGGAAATCTGCTATTGTTACCCCTGTCTTTAAATCCGGTGACTCAACTTTTCTGAATATCTACCGACCTATAAGCATTCTTCCGGCCATTTCCAAAATTGCAGAAAAATGGGTGTCAGAGCAGATTGTCCATTATTTAAACAGCAGCTCCCCCTCTCTCCACGCCATGCAGTTTGGTTTCAGATCCAAGCATTCCACTCAAATGGCTACATGCCTCTTCATTGAGAAAATAAAATCTTCTCTCGACAAGGGTGGAGTTGTAGGGGCGGTGTTCTTGGACCTCAGGAAGGCTTTCGATACAGTAAATCACTCTGTTCTTCTTACCAAGCTCTCAAAATTTAACTTCTCTCGCAAAGCTGTGAGCTGGATTGAATCATATCTGCACGATCGAACACAATCTGTATCAGTTAACAACTGCAGATTAGAGTCTCTTAGGCTAACCTCTGGAGTCCCACAGGGATCAATATTAGACCCCCGTTTATTTAGTCTTTATATCAACAATTTGCCCACTGTTTATTCTGAAGCTGAGTGCGTAATGTATGCAGACAACACGGTTTTCTTTGTTCATGGTCGCTCCAAAGATACTGTTGCTGATAAACTCACTAATACAATGTCCTGTGTCACAACTTGGTTGCAGGAGTGCTGTCTACAGCTCAACGTTTCTAAAACTGTAGGCATGTATTTCACTAAAACAAATAGAGTATCACCTGACCCCGACATACTTGCAAAAAAATGCAAATTGTCAGCCAATACAAATATCTTGGGTTAATAATAGATTCACAGCGTTCCTTTAAAGCCCATATTGACAAATTGTGTAAAAATATCAAATCAAACCTCGCAAATTTTCATGCAATTCGAAATGAAATGTCAACTGAAGCCCCAAAAATGTACTTACATTCAATGATTCTTAGTCACTGTAACTATTGCATAACCAGTTGGTCCCAGGCTTGTCAGAATGCAAAAAAAAAACCATTGGAAGTTTTGTACAAACAAATAATTAAAGTGATGGATAAAAAACCAAGGCACTATCATCACTGTGCAATTTAAAAAAAATACAGTCTTTTAAACTGGGAAAATCTTCACATATTTGCAGATTTATAAAGTACTGCATGATTTGGCTCCAGCTCCTCTGGCTGAGTTCATCAGTCAAAGAAACAGCTCTGAGCGTGTCACTCGAGCCTCTGTCAGAGGTGACTGTCTCATTCCTCTGTGCAGGAGCACTTTCAGTAAGTCAGCCTGGTCAGTGAGGAGCGCTGGTGAGTGGAACTCAGTACCTGAGGAGGTTAAACTGCTTACAACATACAAGTCCTTCACAAAAAAAATGAAAATGTGGCTAGTTAACACCTATAGCTGCCAACACTAAAAGACAAGTATGTTATGTTTTTTTTTTGTTATGATCAAATGATTTGTGGTTTTATTCTCTCTTAATAGTATAGTAAGTCTTTGATTATGTATCCTGTATTATATCGTCTTGTAGATGTATTTTACAGCTTTTTTACATCATGGCCAGGGGACTACAGATGAAAACTAACCTTCTGGCTAATTCTGGCTTTTTTAACCATATGTACTTCATGTGTTTTATGAAATTGCATTGTCCCCTTTCAAATAAACTGATTAATAATAAGCACCCAAAGACGATGTACATATGCACAAGATGTAAACTCCAAACAGAAAGGCAAGAAGCCTGCACTGATTCAAACATAACATTATTGACCCTTCACCACTGTGCAAAAAAAAAAAGATGAAAAACTGGAAGTGGTCTTGAGATTAAGTTAAAAAAAATACACAGACCCACACAGACTGACGATACAATGCAATCTGTGACTTGAACCATTACACTCTGCCTTTTTATATTAATTGAATGTACTAAAACATTGGCTCATTGTACAATGAGGTTAACACTGTGAACAGGGGCGGTTTCTGACATGGGCGATATGGGCAGCCGCCCAGGGCAGCATTCTGTGGGGTGCAGCACTTGCCCTCGTCTCACAGGGCGCCTCTGACTCTGAAGCCTGACCCTGGAGTTGTACATTTGCAATGTGACCATAACACCAGGGAGCCAAACTCACTTGGAAAAACCCCAATTTCCATCATGTGCACCAAGAAGGCATTCTTTTGTTTGTTTGTTTGTTTGTTTTATCCAGGCGTTTTTTTTTTAATCGCACACAAAACAGGAGTTGATGTTGACTGCCCATCTAAATCCATTATTTATTACAGCTGTCACAACAACCAAAGTACACATATACAACTGTTTTCTCCAAGTGTGAAACTGAATATACAAATTGAACAGCCCATCCAATTTCACACAGCAAGCTTTTTCTTTTGATATTATTTATCTGTTTACACAACCAAATGGAGATGGTGATAAGCCTTAACTATAGGAACACCTGTACAATCTAAAGTTATACAAAACAGCAAGAACATTCGAAGCTGAAAAATATGAATTTGGGTATAGAACAGTGCTATTCCACACATCTGCAATAGGAACCACAATAATTAATGTAAATATTTTTAAATGACTCATAACACATGCACTTACTGTGGATGTCTAGTGAAAATGAGAGTGGAACTTTGGGTTGTGGGTGTGTGTACAGTCTTACAATGAGTCAGATTTGTAAAAGAGGACTCCTTTGTATGAATGCATACACAGCCGCACACACGATGTACATCGGCAACACAACAGGTGGGCACACAAGCAAGGTTGTCATGGTCAGTCGTTGCTCTGGTTACTGAGACATTGTGGGACTGATGAGTTCTGAAGCTTTATAAAAAGGTATGTTTATATCTTTACATTTCAGAGTTATCTGCACCTGGCCACCAGAACTCACATTGTTTATTTCTCCTTTACATCCTTGTTGACAATAGCATTGTGATTAATTTTTATTCCATGTGTTGTCTTGGTTTGGCCTTTAAGTACAGTGGTACCTTGAGATATGAGTGCTGTATGATGCCAGGTGACTCTTCTCACTTCACAACAAGCAGCAGTTTGGCAGGTAACATTGGTAAATATTCCCCCCCAAAAAAAGGCTTCAAGCTGTTTATTGCGGCTCTCAGCTGAAGGTTACTGCCTTTTTTTTTTTTTTTTTTGTCCTGTTTGGCTGTTAGGTGAAGCAGAATGGAGGATCTGTATCCCATTTATGCCGGAACAGAATTATTGTGTCGCAGTGGAGATTTTAAGCTGCCGCTGTGGTTTCTTAGTATTATAATGGATATTTATTGAGAATCAGAGTCGATCAGTCGAACAGAACAACGTTTCGAGAGGGGAGTGAGAAAAGAAGACAAAAGACAAAGCCCTAACTATAAACAAGATGAGAAAAATAAATCCTTATATATCTACAACAATGACCCATTAGATATGAGTGTTGTATGGGGTAGTACTGCTACACCCTGTGAGGGAAGGACAGGAAAATATAGGACAGGACAGGGACAGGAGAAGAAGCATGCAGGACAATGGTCGTGAATAACTGACATGTGGTGGGAGTGGCTATGTAAATTATAAACGTCTATAGGACGAGAGTGTGAGTGAGGGGATTTCCAAGCAATTCGCATATTCATGAGTTATTTGTCGCAATAAGTGAGTGGCCCTACACCCAGCAAAAAAGTCCCAGGGGTGTGTGCCTGCAGACTCATACAAGTCAATTGACACCGTTTCACATGCACAAAGACTGACAGAAGTGTCCTGTAACACCCCACCCAATCAATCGAGGGGAGGGATCGGGCCGAGGAGTCCAAAAGATAGCAGCCCACTGGACGGGACACGTCCCACACCGAGGGACCCAGGGCAGTCCGCCGGCCCCATGAGGCGCCACGACAACCTGCAACCCGGAGGAGGCCACAGGGTTGCAGGTTGCCACCCGCCCAGCCAACCCCCACTTCCCCCACCAAAACACAAACATTGGTGCAATACATGTAGACTGACCATATAACAATATTTACAGGCATATATTCTTTATCCTCTGGGAAGAATGACTTATATTACTGCCATACTGACTCACTTTAATATTATTCTCTAATATCCCCAGAAGAGAACTTAACATCTGCTCCTCTACAGCACATTCAGATGCAGTGAAATTATTGATATCAATTAAAGAGTGGAAGGAGGGGACAGGGGAGAGGGTAGATAATGTCGATGTGGGAATAAAGAAATTAAATGGAATTCCCCTTTAACCAAGTATGTTGAAATTGTATTCCCGGATGTATCGGTTTCTGTGTCAAACTATGAAATCTAATGAATCTTGTGCAATAAAGTCCCCACACTACTTTATCTAATCTTTAATTTGACATGTGACTTCAGTGCCAACTGCTGTTTTACAATCACACTCTAATTTACCCCAGAAGCCAAATTTGAACAGTCTCATGATACAGAGGTACCAATGATTAATTGTGAGCAATTACCATCTCAATAGGGGGCCTGGTCTTCAGTCGACACCCATTAAAAGACAGCCAGTCTGTAAATACCGTAGAGTTATGTTCTCTTTGTGCTATCTGTCGCTTTTATTGGAATTCTACATTCAAAAGACAACGAAACTGGGGTGCATCAAACATCCGAATTCACTTGAATTCAAATTGGCCCTATGATGTTTTTGTTCTTCTATAAAAATTTCACTACATTCACTGGTTACACAAACTTGAATCTTGTGCCAAAATCACTATACAGTGAATTCCCGCATATTAGCTGTTCAGCATTTGCTAATTTGTAGATTTATTTGTATTTTTTTATTGGCTGAAAATCTCAACTATACGCAGCTTTTGTGCTCAGGCTAAGGCAAATAAACTATTACTTTGGCGCCATTTGGTAGAATCTTTGTGTTGTTTTTAGGTACCCACAGGTAACTTCTGACCATCTTTGTTCAGCCCCGGAGCTGATCACCACAGGGTATGGAAATCTTAAATTTCCAACAAATGTGCTGAATACAACTTGGTTGGGTGATTTAGTTTCCAGTTTATTTTCTTGGCTTTTGTTATATTTGTTGTTTAGCGTGACTTTTGCAGGAAGACATTGAAAGCTTCTTGAAATAAATGTGACCAATGATTAGGGGTGACCTAATGCGAGTTTTGAGATTGGAAATCGGTCCAATGTCAGCAAAAAAACGTGTATCAGATCGGATTGGATCTAAAATCTTTTACCACTTTTAAACAAGCAGTCAATTGCATGCAGCGCCCGGGATGCATGCAGAGCCCACATGATCACAACAACAGGTTTTTAAGGCGCTAACATACTGTAGTAGCAAGGAGTTAAGAGTGAATGTTGCTTGCTTTAAGTCGTTTATTGACACTCCAGTTTAAATTCACTGTAAAACAAAAACAAAAAAACTTGCAAAGTATGTTAAAAAAAACATTTATTTTTGTTATATTTTTTTATAACAAGATTTTTTTTCTATGGTAGTTGGATACGCTCTAGTACGACAACAATTGGACAGAAATTTTTTTGGAGACTTAAAAACATAAAAGCACAGTATGGAGAGTCACTGAGCAAAGAAAGGTTACTGGTAATGTAATAATGCCGATACAATTTAAAAATGTCTTTTTTTTGAGGGCAATTGTGCAAATGATGGAGACCAAAATCACATAACAAAAGAATTTAACCTACTGATTGTCAAAAGAATCACAGCGTTTGTTTCTTTCTTCGTTTTTGTTCACAAATCTCGCTAGCTCAAATCTAACACATGATGAATGAAAAAAAAAACATTGACAGGCCATTGACCATTGACTAACGAAAATTATAATTGATCTCGCGGCACTGATATCTCTCAAAATATTGAATATAGGTACACAAATACTGTATAACTACAACCGCAATTACAATGAATTTGGGACAATATGTTAAACACAAATAAAAACAGAATACAATGATTTGCAAATCATGTTCAACCTATATTTAATTGAATACACTACAAAGACAAGATATTTAATGTTCAAACTGATAAACTTTGTTGTTTTTAGCAAAAAATCATTAACTTACAATTTTATGGCTGCAACATGTTCCAAAAAAGCTGGGACAGTTGGCAAAAAAGTCTGAGAAAGTCGAGGAATGCTCAGGCTAATTGGGAACAGGTGGGTGCCATGATTGAGAATAAAAAGAGCTTCCCTTAATGGCTCAGTCATTCACAAGCTAAGATGGGGCGAGGTTCACCTCTTTGTGAGCAAGTGCGTGAGAAAATAGTCGAACAGTTTAAGGACAATGTTCCTCAACGTACAATTGCAAGGAATTTAGGGAATTCAACATCTACGGTCCATAATATCATCAAAAGGTTCAGAGAATCTGGAGAAATCACTGCATGTAAGCGACAAGGCCGAAAACCAACATTGAATGCCCGTGACCTTCGATCCCTCAGGCGGCACTGCATCAAAAACAGACATCAATGTTTAAAGGATATCACCACATGGGCTCAGGAACACTTCAGAAAACCAATGTCATTATATACAGTTCGGCGCTACATCCGTAAGTGCAACTTGAAACTCTACTATGCAAAACAAAAGCCATTTATTAACAACACCCAGAAACACCGCCGGCTTCTCTGGGCCCAAGCTCATCTAAAATGGACTGATGCAAAGTGGAAAAGTGTTCTGTGGGCCAACGAGTCCACATTTCAAATTTTTTGGGAAATTGTGGACGTCGTGTCCTCCGGGCCAAAGAGGAAAAGAACCATCTGGACTGTTATGGACGCAAAGTTCAAAAGCCAGAATCTGTGATGCTATGGGGCTATTTTAGTGGCAATAGCATGGGTAACATACACATCTGTGAAGGCACCATTAATGCTGAAAGATACATACAGGTTTGGGAGAAACATATGCTGCCATCCAAGCAACATCTTTTTCATGGACGCCCCTTCTTATTTCAGCAAGACAATGCCAAACCACATTCTGCAAGTGTTACAACAGCGTGGCTTCATAGAAAGAGTGCGGGTACTAGACTGGCCTGCCTGCTGTCCAGACCTGTCTCATATTGAAAATGTGTGGCACATTATGAATTGTAAAATACAACAACGGAGACCCCGGACTGTTGAACAGCTGAAGCTGTACATCAAGCAAGAATGGGAAATAATTCCACCTACAAAGCTTCAACAATTAGTGTCCTCAGTTCCCAAACATTTATTGAATGCTGTTAAAAGAAAAGGTGATGTAACACAGTGGTAAACATGACCCTGTCCCAGCTTTTTTGGAACGTGTTGCAGCCATAAAATTCTAAGTTAATGATTATTTGCTAAAAACAATCAAGTTTATCAGTTTGAACATTAAATATCTTGTCTGTATAGTGTATTCAATTAAATATAGGTTGAACATGATTTGCAAATCATTGTATTCTGTTTTTATTTATGTTTAACATGTCCCAACTTCATTGGAATTGGGGTTGTACTTTAATGAGTGTGAAAACAACGTGCAGCAAATGTAACATAAGAGTTAAATAAGACACACAATCAACAAACTACGGGTAACATAAACACACAATTGGTGTTACGTTAATCCTTATTGTTCATGAACATTAAGGATTAATGTCTTTATTAAAGCAACAGTTCAACATTTTATGGTGCAAAGCATGCTGGGAGGCACACGGCGTCACAATTCTGCTTCATGCAAAATACAGTAACTGTTTGACGTCAACCAAAAAACTATTGATTGGACTGAAAACACAATTCCAATAAGACAGCGCATGAAAAAAAATCTGTTTAATCAGAATCAATAAGTAATGTAAAAAAATTAGATACATTTAAATTTTATTTACTCTTCTCGTTCAATACAAATTTGGGTTTACAGTGTGAATGAAATTTCTTTTAGTTTTGCCTACAGTTTTAATGTTTTAGGCTAAGAAGTGTTTTTTTTACCACACACAAAATAATTACAGCGTACACTCAAAATCTGGTAAATTATGCGCAATACGAATATGAAAAAATAAGCCCAAAGCACTGAATCCGTAATAGGTGAACCGCAATCAGTGGGTGGAGTAGCCAAATATTGTACTCAAGTAAGAGTGCTGTTACTTGAGAATAATGTGACTCATGTAAAAGTAAAATGTCGTCCTCCAAATAATTACTTGAGTAAGGAAGTACTCATTGCAAAAAAAACTCCTCAAGTACTGAGTAACTCGTGAGTAACTTCTGATTTATTTTTTAAATCAGAGCATTAACATCAAATAAAATAAAAATAACTAAATAAAATGTGCAAATTCAGATATCGCTGAACAATATCACTTAATGTAAAACAGAATAAATAAAATATTTTTAAAATAAAATCTTTGTAAAATATCAAATTAAGGCTAATTCAACTCCAAGAAATGGTCTTATACTATATTGTTTCTACTTGTTAAACAGCACAATACTGTAGGCTCACCAGGCTGATTACAAAAACAGGAACAAAGCTGCAGTGGATATAAAAAAAGTATACACACCCCTGTTCAAATGCCAGGGTTTTGTGTTGTGAAAGAATTTTGACCAAGATAAATAATTTTAAAGCTTTTTCGACCATTAATGTGACCTAGAATTTTTACTACTCAACTGATTTATTTTTATATATTTTTGAGAAGGGAGGGGAATATACTGAAATAAACTTGAATGTGACTGACTTGACAATTGCTGCCTTCTTGGCCAGGTCACCATTGCAAAAGAGATGTTCTAGTATAACTGGTCTTTTATGTGGTAAGTAAAGTTTAAATTTTTAAGTGAAAAAAACAACAACACATGCATAGGACCTTACAGAAATATTACCGGAAATTCTCATGTATAATGCACATTTTTTCCCCCCAGAAAATATTTAAAAAATCAATGGTGCATATTATACATAGGTATTAGGGGAAATGAAAAAGACTTTTCCATTTTATACATGTATGGCGCCATTTAGAGGTTTTGAAAAAATGGTACACGTTCATTTTAATATGCCACAGCCACCTAAAGGTTATGAGAAAGGTGTACACTTCCATTCATATATGCCAACGCCACCTACAGGCTATGAAAAAGGTGCAGCCTACACTTTCATTCCAATATGACAGGGCTATGTATGACTGCATAATATGTACAATTGGGCTCATAAGTTTACATACCCTGGCAGAATTTTTTAAATATTGTTTTTTTAATTCAACTGATGACTGAACAACAACCATCATTAATTTCTTTGTGGTTATGTTTTGTTTGATGATAATGCTTTTCTGAAATGCTTGATGTTTAATTTGAATCCCATTAAAATAAAACTAAATGTGTTTCGTGGCCCCTCAGGTTTTCTTTAAAGAATTGTACCAATCTTATAAATTCTGCCTGGGTAATCAAACATATGAGCACAACTGTGTGTATTCTCGTTCACTAAATAAAAGTAGGGCTGTGAATTTCAAAATAAGAGCAAGTAAATAAAAGGAAACTATAACGTCTTCAAATAAAGTGCTTAACTTCAGGATAATTATTTGAAAAAATGAACAAAATACAGATAATAATTAATGTTTTGATCATATGGGTGGTAGCAAAATCATGCATTGTAAAGATGCATTATACATAGGTAGAAGGGTTTTCCAGAATTTTGAGGTCAACTTTAGCGGTGCAAATTATACATGTGAAATTATGGTATTTGCGTTATCAGCTAAAATTACTGAATGAAGAAGCGGTTTGCTGACCAGACTTATTGATAGTGTGTGTGTGTTTGCATGAGAGAGAGACAGAGAAAGAGAGAGAGTCCGAGTAAGAGAGGGAGGGAGAGAGAGAGAGAGAGAGAGAGAAGGGGGAAAAGAAAGAGAGAGAGAGAGAGAGAGAGAGAGACAGAGAGAGACAGAGAGAGAGAGAGAGAGAACAGAACGTACCCCAGAAGATGCATGTTTTACACTTACTTGTGACCAAAAAAAAAAAAAAAGAGCTGATCTTGACATATGCACAGCCAAAACAACAGCAAAAACATCTGCAACTTACTGCAAGGTGTTTTCGCAAGTGAGAAGTGGGCTGAAATAAGGACAAAATTACACTGCATGTTAAAACTGTTGTTTTTCGTAGTCTGTAATGTAAACACGAGTCGTCCGCGGCTGTCACGGCTCACTTTGATTGGCCCGCGAAGCCCAATTGAAGACTTTGTGTGCGGACATGTGACTTTCTTGTGTGGTTTGATTGGTGAAGTTGAGTCCAACATCACTGTGGTAATCATGGTGCATTGGAGCAACGGCGCCCGATGCGTAAGTCGGAAACAAAAGTCTAAAAATAAATCGCGCACGCAATTATTGATAAATGAAAGTAGTGAGCGGCATGTAGATTATTGTAACGGAGCAAACGTACCATTTCAACACTGGAGTCAAAGTAAAAAGTATGCTTTATTAAAACTACTCTGATAAGTTCAATTTATCCAAAATGTTACTTGAGTAAATGTAACAGAGTAAATGCAGCACGTTTACAACCCACTTCTGACCACGATATAGCGAGGGAACTTTATAATAGCAATGGAATGCTAATAACTTGTTCTGTCTTTTATTTCTCTTCTGACATTCATTAATTTTAGAAGTGGGCATAGTCAGCCTGCTAATAGTGGAAACCAATTGTTTATCATAGCAATACAATATGAATAACTTCTCTCTCGCGCTCTTTCTTTCCTTCTTTCTTTTGTCTTTTCCCCATAGTAGGTGCTTGTATTTCCATAGAATTCAGCTGATATACCGGTATTATTGTTAATACAGTTATTGTTATAAAGATTGTTTTTGCAGCCCTCTCTAAATCCCTCTATCTACCCTCTCTCCCTCCACTCTGTTTCTCCATCTCCAACCGAACCAAACTACTCCACGCTGCGTCTCACTGGTTCGGAGTGTCTTCTTCTTTTTAGCGGTTACCACACAGACTCTACTCTTCTTCCTCCAGAAAAAAATAGTTTTCATTCATTCTTTATCTTTCCATCCTTCTGTTTGCTCTCTTTCATGGTTACAGCAAGTTAAGTTTATGGATGTGAACATGTAATACGAACAGGAAGTGTCCTAAAGGCCGCTGTCGACTGCATAGGCTCGATATTTCACGAGATGCAGAATTTGGACACAGCTTGTGTGAATTCTGTTCACTTCAATATGTTTAAGTCTCAATATGTTTCTAATCTGTTATGGTATCTGTGGTGTTGAGGTATGGAAGATTATACAAATCAAAATAGATTAAATGTTATTGCTTGAATGACTAACACATGCTAAGCAGATTCTGGTCTCTTAAAAGGCATCTGTTGACATTGCAACAGGAATAATCAAAGCACAAGTTTAGTTTGTTTAGTTGAATTAATGCAAAACTGATAAAGTACAGGTTTTTGATTTTGATAAAGCACTGACACAAAATAGTAAAAGTAAAAGCATCCATCTTTAGGGACAGGTGAAAGGCTTGGGAGATGTTTCTATATTTGTTGTTTTCTAGACATTAAAAAAGAGAACTTTAATTCATATCAAAATCTGGCAT